>NW_019384382.1:1309123-1311969 GCF_000671375.1 Centruroides sculpturatus
GAAATAATTATCTAATGTTGTTGAGCACAGTTGAATAAGTTATTTGTATGCAATCACTTAATTTATTGATAGTTTTTTTTAGTTTAAACAAAAAGATATTTAGATATTTCAAGACACACGACAGGCGTCGAGTGTCTTGAAATATCGCGCGTCGATATTTCAAGACACGTCCCTACACGTCATCGATACGTGTAGAGAGCTGTCTGTTTTATTTTGGCAGTACCTGTACTTGCATTTGTCAGATTTTATTAATTTGCGGCGGTATAGGAATTGATTGGCGACAAGACTGTTATTTGTTTTTGTCTTGATTTTATTATTTTCATTAAATCTTCACGAGAGGTGGTATCGCGGCTTCAGTTGCGATGGCTTTTTTTTCCTAGCTTGTCTGCGAGTTCGTTAATGTATATGTCCTGTAAGGCTGGGATCCATCCCCCTAATAAACAAACCTCCCTGCAAAATTTCAGAAAGTTTCGACAAAAATCACAGGAGTTATTAAGCTACAAAGAGGGTGAACAAAACACGCACAAACGAACAAGCATCCATACGTAGAGAAAGTCCCCGAATATTTTGCATTTCTCGACGTCCCTCTGTTATGTAACAGCCGGGAAAGTATTAGTTCCTTAAATGCGAGAAGGCAAATTCTAAATAAAAATTGCCGAATGCCGAATGATGTGCGGTAACGCTACCCGATCAACAATCCCACGTTCGATATTATAATAATACAGTAATAATAAAATTGATATCAATAATAAATAATATAATAATGTCATTATTAATACTGTACTGTAATAATAATAACAATAAAAATGATCAAACAAGAAGTATTGCAATGTGTTATATAGTGTCATCTGTCGAGAAAAAAAGACAATAAACGAAGACACAAAGAAACTGGTTATTTGGTTATTGTAGTAACTAGATGAATACTAGGCATCTAAATCTGAGCGCGTATGGCCGATCTATCGCTTCGCTATTACAAGGAACGATTTATTATTCGAAGTAACCATCAGCTTCAGCGCTGAAGTTGATGGTTACTTCGAATAATAATTCGAAGGTGAAGCTTCAGCGCTTATGCCATCCATCCATTTTACCTTGTATATTAGACAATAGATGTTTAAAAAATCAAAGAAAACTTTTATTTTGCAGATGCACAAGGAGATCTTCTCAAATCTTTTCATAAAATCCAAAATCTAAAAAATGAAAATTGGTCATTAGCACGAAGCTAAACAATAACCATGGAATACCGATATTTGTGCATAATATATACTCTAATCTTATGCTTAAGGTCTATATTATCATAAAGCGCCGTAGTGCTCTATAGTAGAGATTATCCACACGTGTAATACCGTATATCAAACTGACAAATTTGACCGTTAATATCTCAAAGACCAATGAACCGATTTGGACGAAATTTAAAATATTTAGTGTCCTCGATGAGGACTACAGAAGCCTTAAATTTTGAATAAATTCCTTGGATCGTTTTGGACTTACGCAATCCAAAATTCGGCATTTTTTATCCTAGATTTACAACCAGAGAAAAAATTTATTATAAATGTAGCATGAATAACGAAGCGTAATGGAATAGTATAAAATACTAGATTCTAACTAATTTTCAGCAATTTATTCTATTCATCTCGTAACAATCTTCGGAATTTTAATGGAATTGTTATTCTTATTACTTAGCAAACAATAACATTTAATACATTGTTTTTAGACAAAGAGTTAAGACGAACTTTGTCATTCCGAACGTATAAGAATTTATTACAGCAGTTCATAATTACGGATATATATATATATAAAGACTGCTGAAGGAAAACCTCGGGGTAGCAATAATAAAAACAACAGTAAAAGACGTGCCAAGAAAATTTCAATTGCACTCTTTCCGAAGATATTTACCAGAGAGAAAAAGTTTGTTTAATTTCAATTATATGTTTTTACAATGTTCCAGTATAATTATTTCATTAAAACATTAAATAATTTCTTATTCCAACTTTATTAAATTTTTCATAGAATGTCGAATTATATTATAACGAATTCAAAAGAACATACGTCCGAAAAATCTAAACACGAAAGCTGCTCATCTTTTCCCGAATTCTTCAACACACGTACACGTGGAATGACAAAGGAAGACGAATGTTGCTCAGGGAACACGATTAATAAAATTGCAAAACCAAAATTAAATGTGCAAATTGAATCGATGACACTAACGGACTGTTTTAGACGGAAAGAAGAAATTATTTGCAGAAACGCTAGACTTACATATGAAAGCACAGTTAAAGAAAAGGCTATATTTGGAACACAGGAATTAGTTTGTTCCTTTGATCACAAACATGGACACTACAAGAACAAAGAAGAAATAGAAAACAGAGTTGAAACACTACTTGATCAAAAAACTGGTAAAAAAAAATGTTCTTTAAATTCATATAAAGGTCATTTTAAATAATTTAATCATTCAAATTTTCATATTTATGAATGTCATAAAGATAATACGTATCCGTGTAAAGAAATAAGTCAAAAAATGAAAGAAGAACATCAACCGTTTAGTTGCGAAAAGGACAAACAAAAGAAAGAATATGATTTTTCAAATGATATAATAGCAGAAATCGGAAAATTTCTATCGATAGAAAATGTTGAAAACACTCGCCACGAAAATAATACCGTTAAAAATGAAATTACTAAGGTAAGTTTACATTAATTTTCGACAAAATAACACAGGCTGTAAATCTTCTGATTCTTAACACACGAGCATACATTGTGAAATAAATGAGGCGTTAATAACTCCTATTAATAAGTCATTCATAATACCGATAAATTCAGAATTGTGTATAAATGTATCAATAAGGAGTATA
>NW_019384383.1:0-99150 GCF_000671375.1 Centruroides sculpturatus
TAGGCGAGGTGGAAGAGGTGTGTGGTTGGGTGGCAGGAGGAGCCTCGACGATAGGTTGAGCAGTACTTTCAGTGGCGGCTGGGGTGTTGATGACATCTTGGAGAAAGAATTAGAAGGGCTGTCCGCATTAAGCAGCGGACTCAGGCCCTTGTAGAAGTAGGAAAGAAGAAGGTAGGAAAGTACGAAGAAGGAGCGAGAAGAGGAAACTAGTGTGATAGGAAAGTAGGAAGGAGAGTGCAATCAGGGGGCCCCCCATGGGACCCCACGGGCGCCTGCATCGGGTTCATTTTATTAAACAAAATACAATACCATACATTAACATACACAGTATAAAACTTAACAAAAATTTGCGCCACACTTTGGCCATACAGAAATTTACAGAATTTTCTCTCCGACAATATTCCAATGCAGATTAAATGATAAACAACAAAAAGTACAAAAATAATGCCACCACTACTTGTGGTGCATTGACATCAGGTGGAAACTATGCGCAACGTTGCAGTTCTTTTTGAAAGCAAGGACACTCTTTGTCCATAGTGTTGTGGTTTGTGTTCTTAAGATTTTTCCTATGACAGTTTGCACATCTTGCCTTCTGCTGTTTATTGCAATCCTTATACAAGTGTGAATCCCCACAGTGACTGCAAGTCACGTCTTCTGAGCAAGAACTAGCGAAGTGTCCGAAACCCAAGCACTTGAAACACCTTTTGATCCTAATGTAATCGTATACCGGGCAACGTGCCCAGCCTATGTTTAACTTTCCTTCTTTTATAATAATTTCTCTGAACATCGGAGTTACTTCCAAGAACCATGTAACAAAGTTTTTATCACGTTGCGCAGTGGAAAATTTAAAGTTTACTTCATCTTGCATATAAACTTCAGACATGTTACCGCAAAAGCACTCATTTTGTTCATACATCATCTTTTTTATGTCCTCTTGTTTAATTGTTGCTGGCACTGAAACCATCTTCAGCAATGGTAGCCTTTTCTGCTCTGTTTTAAGTTCCAATTCTCTCACTTTCCTTATCACTCTTGCCATTTTGTTCATGTCCTCCGTACAAAACAAATCAATTAAAACTGCCCCATTGTTGGCCTTCCTAACTCCCTTAATTCCTATTCCCAGTTTATAAGGGTCTATCTTCTGTGTCAATATTCCTTTTGTTTGTTCGTATGAATTCTCTTTATCTTTGCTATTAACCACTAATGAGTACCTTGGTGTGGAGTTTTTAACCTTCACCTCCGGTAGTGATTTCCCCAGTTTTAAAATTTCGCTGTAACTTGGTGTTTTATCTTGTGTTTTTGCTTCCCTATTAAGATTTTTATTCAGTTCTTTAATATCCCCTTTTACTGTAGAAATCTCTTCTATTGTTTTAGCTATATTTGTTTGCAACATTGTTGCCAATTCTGTTTTAAAACTATCCTCATTTCCTTTATCCACTTCCTGTTTGTTTGACACTGCTAATTTCTTAAGTTCTCCTACTTCCTCTTTTATGTCTTTTATCTCTTTAATAGCTGCTATTGTTTTCTCATTTATTGTATCAAAAATCTCTTTTAAATCACTTTTAGTTACGGAGACTGAAATCTCCTCTTTTTTATCCTTTGAATGGATAGTTTCTTTCAATTTTTCTTCTGCTAAATATATAATTTTCGAAATATTCTCTATTATAAACCGTTTATGCTCTTTCGTTGATAATTTACCATTAGGATTTTCTTCTAAATATCTCTTAATTCCCTTAAACGGTTTAGAGATTTCCTCCATGTAACTCTCTATTATGTCATTTTCTTTTCCTCCCATTATTTGCACAAGAAACAATCTTATAATATTTATCAATAAATCTAAAAATAGCTTCTAACTTCACGGATATTAACAACTCGGCCGCCGGAAAAGCCGTTAGGGAAAAACCGTTGACTCACTAGCTGAGTAGGTCGTTGACCTCGTTAGGTGCAAATTTAATCTTAAACTTAAAACTGCTATATCTTCCGAACTATTACAGTTATCTTAACCAAATTTTAGCCACAATTAGTAAAAATTATGCTAATAACGATATTGTCACTAGTTTCGAGAAATGTTCCACCGGAAGCCCGATGCGGGCCGATTGAGAATGACGTTAAAGTCTAAATATCTTCCCAAATAATGGGTCCATTGTAACCAAATTTTAAATGTTTACTCACAGTATGTCCATACATCAAACTCTGTCGTCAGTTCCGGATTATCGGCCCTCGTTCTCCGGAAAAACGGCTCGATATTTTCCAAACTTCACCTTTCCGTATCTCAAAAAGTTTTAGTCGGATTTAAAAAATTTTTTCACTGTGTTATTCCTCATCAATTCCCGATTCCAACGACGTATGGCACTACTCTGTAAAGGTATTATCCCTCGAGAAACTGCGCGATAACGCGGAGCACACTTTCCAGGCAGCCACTTCACTCGACGACTCGACGCCCTCTGGGGTGTTGATGACAGGAGGAGAGGTTCTGACGACTTCTGCGTAGGTGGCAGCGACTTCAGGCGTGCTTCTCGGGGTGGAGGCGTCAGCGTTGCTGGTGGTGGAGCTGCGGCGTCTCAGTTGTCGTGTCCGACGGCGGGGACGTCTTACCAGGGGAGGCGTGCTGTTGCTGTCATCGTCCTGGGTGCAGGGCGGGTTGGGGCAGGCTTCCTCGGTGGGCAGATCGTGGGTGGATGTGCTGGCAGGAGTTAATGGTGCCTGGACATCGTGGTGGACTGATGGTTGGCAGTTGCTGGCGCTGGCAGGGGCCTGGCTGGCAGCATTCTGCGATGCAAGGTAGGCTTCATCGAGGCCGTAGTCCTGGTGTTTACGTCGTCCGTTGGTGGAGGTGGTGGGGATTCTTTGCCGCACCTTTGGGTCTCTGATGGAGTTGGGAGACATCGTAGGGAGCTGTGCGGAGCAATTCTCAGATTTTGACTGGTGAAGCTTGATCTCCTTAAGCTTTTCTGACTGAACCCCGCAGATTCTGCACTCAAAGCTGAGGCGGCCTCCGTGTACACGACGAAGGTGGCGGGAGAGACCCCCGTGGTCCACATAGTCTCTGTACACGGGCAGGCAGGCAGGGCAGTGGTAAGGTGGGCGAAGCGGCACAAGTAAAGTGACGGCAGCCAGGTTACCGGAGGAAGCCATTGACCAAATGTGTAGGGGGGGATAGAAAGAAGGAAAGGGGCGGAAATGCCTCTTGGGGTGCTAGGGGCAACCAACCAAGAAGAGGCAGGAAGGGGAAGAAAGAACTACTGCTTGGGTCGGCCCGGGCAGTAATAGGAGTACACGTTGCGTCGTGATCAGTGACCACGCCGCGACAGAAAAGTGGTTGCCGGTCAGGCAGCGAATACACTGTGCGTTTAAACAGTGCAGGCCGCCCTTCCAGCAGAAGTAGGAAGAGGGATAGGACAGAGAAATTAACTAAAAGCAACTTACCAGGGCTTCGGGGAGCAGTCGGCTCGGAATCCAAAGGTCCTCATAGCGTCGAAGATATCAGTTGATTATAGGCTAATCAAGCTGATAAGAACAGATTTGAAAACTTTTTATTGAAACTAATAAATGTACATTATAATGAAGATGTAAATACATAATTAGGTGGGCGGCCGATATGGCCGAAAGAAATATATACAATATGTTAGTTCCCGTGCCGTTAGAGATGTCCAGCGGCCGGGTTGAGTATCGCGACATGGGCTCCTTGCCTGCCATGATGTAGTGTCCGCGACATGGGCACATACTGCCAGCTTTGAGACGCGACAAAGTATTTAGTGAGTTCACGCGACATGGGCTCTGACTGCCAGCTATTAAGTCGCGACAACAAGATAACCGGGAACGCGACATGGGCTCAAAAAGTGCCAGCTTACGCGTACAGGATACAAGTACAGATGGTCTAGCGGAAGGTTTGGAGATGGTGGTGGTAAATCTCCCGACTCCAGCGAATTGTATCGCTAACCATGAGTTTAATCATGGTACTGCTGTACTTTCGGGAGATACCTAGCCGTTGGATGATGGATGTGTTGTTGATGTCGTATCCGCCGAGAGATCCCAGGATGAACGCGTCGCATACTGTGTCATAACCCAGGCTTCTGAAGTGGTCGGTTAGGCTCCTATACTTTTCCACTTTGGACTGTCTGGCGGTACTAAATGCTTCTTGCCCGTTCTCGAAGGGGATGGAGACATCTACTATTGTAGCTGTTTTGGCGTCTTCACATACTACCACGAGGTCCGGGCGGCAGCGGCTGTCGAATCCGGGGACTTGCTGGTTGACGTAGGTTTGAAGATTGTCAGGCCGGATTGCACGTTGGAGTCTCCCCAATACTGCGTCGTGGCGCTTGGTGGCAATGTGTAAATTTCTTGTGCAGTGATTAAGCACATGCGCCAATGTTTCCTGGGGATGGCTGCATCTCCTGCACTTTTTGGAGGCATTGCCAAATCGTCGGAGGCCGTGGAGCGGGACAACGCTCAGGCGGGCGCGGTGGACAAATCTCCAGTCCGCGAATGTGGTGTAATTGCCGCTGCGTAGGAAGTGATTACTGGCGGGGTGTTTGGCTATGCATCTATAGGCCTTGCCTTGATCAGGCTTCCTAAGCAAGCGGGTAAGTTGCGCCGCCTTGAATTTCATCGATAAGATTTTTGTACAGCTGGATCTGCTGACCAGGTTGCCGTCACAGGCGATGGCAATGGTGTCACCCACCGGAGTCCATTCGCAATTGATGGTTTTGCGAAGCCGACGAGTGGCTATGCGAAGGCGGGTCCATATAGACGAGATGTCGTAAGATTTTGCACCAAATTCGTCATTCATGGACCCGTTCAGGTAGGTACAAACGTCCTCCAAAGATGGGTCGCGGTATATTCTCTTTTTGACCACTTCTTTGAGGAAGTTGAGAGCCAAGGAGCAGATGGTGGGATCCTTGGAAGTGAATAAGTGCATCGCCTGAGTTACCTGGGAGATGGCTGCGAGGGTATAGCAGGAGGGGATATTTGCGCCTCCGTAGTCATGTTCAATATTGACAATTTCGGAGCTTGCCCTCTGGGGTAAGTTTAGCCACTTCTTGGCGTGCTTGACTATATGGCGATCCAGCTTGTGCAGGGGTTTCTTCGGGTTCGAACCCACTAGCAGATGGAATGATAACCTTGGCAGAAGGATGGTGTTCGTGGCGTCGATCTTCTGCCAAGGAGCTAGTTTAGAGTGATCCAGGCGGGTGATGTCGTCCGTTATCTTTTGAAAGATGCTGGAATCAGTTGGGTTTGTGGGGACCCCTAAATGTCTATAAGTTTCGTCGGGGCGGAGACTGGGGAGATGCGAGCCTTGCAGACTGAAGGTGGTGTTGTTGTCTGAAGTATGCCGAGCTCCGATGATTGACAGTGTGGCACACTTCCTAGGCTTGAATCTGAGGCCCGCCCAGTCAGCCCACTCGGTGATGGCATCTAATTGCCGTTGTAGACCTTCTCTAGTGGCGCTGACTAAGGCCAGATCGTCTGCATATGCAATGATGCCTACCTCCTCCCCCATGAGAGAGTAGCCCTCCTTCAGACTTCTAACGTGACGGATAGCCGTCTCGATTACAATATTGAAAATTAACGGGCTGAGGGGGCATCCTTGCTTAACCCCAGAGAGGATGGGGATGTCGTCGGTGTAACCATCGCTAGCTCTGACTCTGGTGGAGCAATTAGCTAGTAGGTTACAGATACAGGTAATGCTGTCCTCGCTAAGTCCACACCACTCAAGACATTGGAAAATGGTGTGGTGGGGGACGGAACCAAAGGCGTTGGCGATGTCGAGCCACGCAATGTGGCATTCGGATCGCCTATGCCTGGCGTCTTTGATGGTGGCTTGCAATAAGAAGTTGTGCTCTAGACAGCCTTCGTAGGGGAGAAACCCCTTCTGCGAGTTGGAAAAGATGTGGTTGTCTAGGCACCAAGATAAGAGACGGCTGGCGAGACAGGCAGAATATATCTTGCCTAGAGTGCAGGATAGGGCGATCGGGCGCCAATTGTTGACATCCTGCTTGTCGCCATCTTTGTATAGGAGAATGGTGTTGGAACACCGCCACCAGCGAGGAGTGTGACACGTCCTTTGCACCGCATTGAACAAACTGCACAACATGACACCGTGTGGGTCTATCCGGCTCCAATGGTGGTATCTCAGCCCATCAGGCCCTGGAGCGGTGTTGTGACAACGCTTGAAGCGTGTTTGGATTTCGGATGGGGTGAAGGGTGCAGATAGTGGATCATTGAAGTCGTGGTGCAAGGCTGTTGGGAAGGACGATGGACGTGGACCTTGTTGTTGAGAAGAGGCGGCATAGACTGACCGAAAGTGTTGGAATAACTGGTCACGGTCTATGTTGCAGTAGGTTGGCTGGCCCTCGGTTATTATGGTCATTGCCCGTTTTCTATTGATCCTATATAGTCTTTGGATCCTACTAGGATCGGTGGCTGAGACTGGCTGGTGACGATTGTTGTTGGAGGGTTCGAAGACCCTAACGTCACAGATCTGTTGTGCCAGCGCCACGAAGTCATCGACCATGACTTCCAGCATATCGGGATCGAGAGCCACATCAAACCTATCCCTCCAGGCAAGGGCCCAGCTGGGAACAGCTGAGGAGGACTGCGAGGGTGGTTGTGGATGCTCCATCGAAGGGTCCGTGCGAGGAGACGGTCTTGTGCCCAGCAGAATGGGCGAGTCAATCGTCTGCGGGACCTGTAGAGTGGGAGGTGGATGCTGGAGTCTGGGAGACTGGGCAATGGTATACTGACTATTGTGTGTAGTCAGCTTTGGAGTGTGAGGCGGTGGGGACGCCGTGTGGTGAGCAACGGGCGGCGGAGTGCCGCTGGGGGGAGGAATAGGATCGAGTGCTACGGGGGGGCCCGCACTGATCGGAGACGAGGTAGGTGCGGGGCGAGTGGCCCGGTGCTGCTGAGCACCATTCGATCTCCTCCGGTTGCTTCGACGACGACGTGTGACTGGCGTCCAGTCGTCCTCAGAGGGCGGAGAGCCGTTTGTCGATTGTGGAGATGGGTCATCGTTGGCGGGTGGAGTTGTGGTGGCCTGACGGTCTCGGCGATGCCTGGGTCTGGTGTAGAAGCGGCGTATTCTCCTATTCTCAGGTATAGGAGCTGGTGGAGTAGAGGCCTCGATACTGGCTCTACAGGCGCCGTCTTTCTGTTGGTGGGCTTTCATGGCTTTCAGTTTTGACATTATGAGGCCACAGACCCGGCATTCAAAACTAAGCTCAGTGGCATGTTCCCTCCTTAAGTGGCGGACAAGGCCCGCATGATCGATGTACTCCCTAGGAATTGGGAGACATATAGGACAGTTGTGTGGTGGATGGAGGGGGACCAGGAGCGCCACTTGAGGCATGGCTAAGATCAAAGTGTGAGAAGAAAGAACGGAAATGCCCCCTGGGGTGCAGAGCAGCCAACCAAGGAGGGGCAGGAAGAGGAAGAAAGGGGCAGAAAGGGTACTCACTCAGAGCACCGACCCGTCGCCAACTGAGTTGGCAACGATAGAGAAAGTGTTGCCGGTCGAGCAGCGAATACACGGTGCGTTTAAACCGTGCAGGCCGCTCTTCCGGCGGAAGAGAGAAGAGTGTAGGACAGAGAAAGTAGCAAAACCAAAATATACTTACCCAGAGGTCTGGGGAGCAATGTGGGGCTCGAAGTCCAGTTCTGGTCCTATTTTAGGCAGAAAACATTAAGCTGATAAGAACAGATTTAAATGATTTTATTAAAATTCCTAATAACGTACATGGGGTATAAGAGGAGGAATAGTTTTACAATATTTACATATGTGATGCGCGACATGGGCTCGAGCCTGCCAGTATATACAAAGTTCATGTTCGCGAGCTACATGGGCACATAGCCTGTCAAGTGGTACAGTGATATAAACACAGAAATGGTGCGCGTGACACGGGCACTTAGCCTGACACACGTGGTAGTTACAACAGTTAGTTGTTCAATACATACGGAGTTGTCGAGTTGATTGTGATGTTGCGGGCCTCCGGCGACGATGTTGGTTGTGGGTGTTCGTACTGCGTTGGGGAGCAGTGGATCCCTGTTGACCGTGCTGATGGCTGACATGTGCTGTGGTACGCTGATGATGGTTGGGGGCGTGTCGTCCAAAGTTGAGGTGCTGGATGTAAATCTCACGACTCCAGCGGATGCTGTCGCTGACCATCAGTTTTGCCATGGTTTTCGAGTATTTTCGTCCGATACCAAGGCGCTGTAGCACAGCGACATTACCTGGGTCGTAGGCGCCAAGTGAGCCAATTACGAATGCGTCACAAAAGGTGTCATAACCTTTTGCTTGATAGTGTTGTGCGAGACGTGAGTATTTTTCGATCTTTTTGGCTCTGGCGGCGTTGAAGGCATTGTGGCCATTCTCGAAAGGGACCACTACGTCTACTATAGTGGCCGTTTTAGCGATGTCGTTAATGGCCACAAGGTCGGGGCGGCAGTTGTCGTCGTAGTCTGGGACCCGCTGGTTACAGTAAACAGTTAGGTCCCGGTCGTTTATTGCCCGACGCAGCCTGTTCAAAATTGCATTGTGGCGCTCAGTGGCCAGATGGAGATTACGGCCGCAATGATTGAGAACATGAGCAAGTGTTTCTTGCCGAAATCCACAATGACGGCATTTAGTCGAGGACTGCCCGAAGCGGCGGAGGCCATGTAGTGGCACCACACTCAGCCGTGCCCTATGGATGAACCTCCAGTCCGCAAAAGATGTATAAAGCCCGTCTTTGATGAAGTGATTGCTGGCCGGGTGTTGGGCGGTGAGTTGAAATGCTTTCCCCTGATCCGGTTTGCGCAACAGACGGTTTAAAAGGTTATTTTTGGCCATACCGGTCAGCAGCTTTGAGACGGCTTGTCGTGGAATGAGATTGCCTGCCGTGGTGATTGCAACAGTGTCGTCGGTGGTGTTCCAAGATATGTCCATAGTTTTCCGAAGACGACGGGTAGCCATGCGGAGGCGAGTCCAGTTTGATGTGATGTCCGCCGGGTCGATGCCGAACTCGCCCTCCATGGACCCATTTAAGTAGGTGCATAAGTCTTCGTTGGTGGGATCTCGTCGAATTCGTTTTTTGACGACACATCGGAGAGTGTTTAGTGCGATGGAGCGTACACGTGGGTCTCTAGACGTGAAGAGATGCATGCTGTGCGTAACTTGGCAAATATCCGATAAAGTGCCGCATGGAGTGATATTTGCTCCTCCATGGTCGTACGGTAGATTAACTATCTCGGCGCTAGCCCTTTGGGGAAGATTAAGCCATTTCTTGGCGCAGTTCTTGATGCGCCGGTCTAGGGCACGTAGGCGATTTTTAGAGTTGGCCCCAAGCAGAAGATGGAAAGTTAGCTTGGGCAGCAGCATGGTGTTTATGGCGTTGATTTTTTGCCATGGAGCGAGTTTGGACTCGTCCAGCTGCTGGATGTCCGCCTCTAAGTTGGTGATCACGTCCTCGGATGTGCAATGGGTAGAGAACCCAGTAGGTATGCCCAGATAGGAGTATGTACCTCCAGCCCTTAGGGGCGGGATGTCAGCATTCTGGAGTTTGAAGACTTCGTCGCTCGTGTTGTGCTGTTTGCCTATAACAGAGAGGGTGGCACACTTGCCTGGGTTGAACCGTAGCCCGGCCCAATCTGCCCAGCGTGAAATATAGTTTAGCTGCTTCTGTAGGCCTTCAGCGGTTGTGCTAACGAGGACGAGGTCGTCGGCATAGGCCAGGATATCTATGTGTTCACCCTCGAGTGGGTAGCCAAGTTGGAGGTCCTGGATGATCCTGACGGCCGTCTCGATGACCAAGTTAAAAAGCAGGGGGCTTAAAGGGCAGCCCTGCTTTACTCCAGAATTGATGGGTATGCTGTTGGTGTACCCACTGTTAGCACGGATTCTAGTGGTGCAGTTTCGGAGCAAGTTGTCGATGATGTCTATGCTCTCGTCGTGGATTCCGCACCATTGCAGGCATTTGATTATGGTTTCGTGGGGGACTGAGCCGAAGGCATTGCTGATGTCAAGCCACGCAATGTGGCAGGATCTATGTTTCCTCCTGGCGTCTTGGATGATAGATTGTAGGAGGAAATTGTGATCCAGACAGCCTTCGTGCTGCAGAAACCCCTTTTGGGCGTTCGACAAGATGTTGTTGCCCTTGCACCAAGTCAGAAGCCTGTTGGCCAGGCAAGCAGAGAAGATTTTGCCCAAAGTGTTGGACAGGGCAATGGGACGCCAGTTGCTAACGTTCCGGACGCTGCCTTTCTTGTGCAGTAGGATAGTATTGGAAGTCTGCCAGGATGATGGAATAGAAGAAGTGCGGAGGGCTGCATTAAAGACGCTCGCAAGGATGATTCCCTGCGGGTCGACCCTGGCCCAGTGATGGTAACGGAGACCATCCGGTCCAGGGGCCGTGTTGTGGCAGCGACGAATGCGGTTAGCAACTTCATCCGGCGTGAAGGGGCCGGAGAGCGGGTTGTTGGCGTCCATATCGATGGATGGTGGAGTGGCCGTGGGTGCAGAGGGCTGATGCTGTGAGTTGCGGGCATACAGACGATGGAAGTGGTTGTATAGTTCCTGCTCATTGATGCCACAGTATTTGGGCTGGCCATTGGTGATGTAACTGATGGCCTTCTTTTTGTTGAGCCTATACAACCTCTGTATGCGTTTGGCATCAGTAGCAATGGAGGGTTGGGATGTGGTCTGCTCTCCAGGTTGGATGGTGGTCCCAGCAACAGAGCATATGTCCTGGGCAAGGGTGACGAGATCGTCGACCATGTTTTCCAACATGTCCCCGTCTACAGCCACATCAAAGCGGTCCTTCCAGCTGAGGACCCAGCTGGGAGTGGAGGATGGGCTGGTGGTGGTGAGTCGAGGTGAGGCCTCAGTAGTGGGATGATGAGAGGCGTTGGCGACGGGGGAGGAAGGTTGGATATCAACCGGGCAGTAGGGAGCAGTGGGCACTGCTGCCGAGACTGGAGTGAAGTGGAGAGAACCCTCATGATAGTCCTGATGAGGACTGTTGGTGTTGCTGTGATTGTTGTTGGAGCGACGTCTTCTGGGCCTTCTGGCCAGGGCCAGAGGCGGCGATTGGCTGGAGCCAGGGACGGGGCTACAAGGAGGTACCCCGGGAACGGGGGTAGAGGCTCCTAAGCCCGAACAGCTGGCATTATGTAGCCTGGTGCCAGGGGAACAGTTATCCAAACTGTGTTGTGGCAGGCCAGACAAGACCTGGTGGGCAGGTTGCTGGGTGTGGGCAAGTGAATTGCCACCGACCCCTGGACCAATGGTGGAAGGCGTGACCTGGGTGTCCCGTGGCGGTGAGACGTCGTTCGGAGTATGCTGAGCTGGCCGTGTGGCTCTACTGCGCCGTGTGGCTCTCCTACGCCGTGAGGAGGCGGGCGGCGATGGTGTGATAGAGTGGCAAGATGAGTGGTCGCTGGATGCAGTAGAGGGAGTGGCGTCGTGAGTACGAGGCCTTCTAATGTTTGGATTCCGTGGCCTAAGTGGGATCCGCATAATGCGGCGGTTGGCAGGAGGTGGAGGAGGGGGTGGGCGAGCTTCAATGCTGCCACGACAGGCCTCAGCATTCCGCTGATGGGCCTTTAAAGATTTCAACTTCTCCATTACCAACCCACAGGCACGGCACTCAAATTGCAACGTGATACCATGCTCCCGCTTGAGGTGCCTGACCAATCCAGCGTGATCAATGTATTCACATGGGATTGGCAGGCAATGTTGACAACAGTGCGGTGGCTCGAGTGGTACTAAAACAGTGGTGGGAGGCATGGTAGACCAAATGTGCAGATGAAAGAAGTGGGAAAGGGGCGGAAAACCTCCTGGGGTGCCTAAGCAACCTACCAAGGGGAGGCGAGAAGAGGAAGAAAGCAGCGTATAGGAGAACTATACGCTGGGAAAGGATGCTCGCGCAGAGCACCGAATGGCTACCGCGAACGGCGCCGATAGAAACAGTGTTGCCGGTTGAGCAGCGAATACACGGTGCGTTTAAACCGTGCAGGCCGCTCTTCCGACGGAAGAGAGAAGGAGGTAGGACAGAGAAGTCAGTACAACTTACCCAGAGGCCGGGGAGCACTCAGCTCGGAATCCGGTTGGCAACCTGAAAAGAGACAGCAAAATTACATTAATATAATTAAGCTGATAAGAACAGAGTTAAAAGCCATTTATTGATATAATAATAAAAAATACATAAGTATACCATGGTAGGTAGGTAATGGTTAGACATGGGCTCATGGCCGCCAGTACAGAGATAAAATAAGTGGTGTAAAGATAAATGGTAGAAAAGGCAAAGTGCCTTAAAACGCGTTCCACGGGCACATAGCCAGCTATATGTACAAGGGGTGTTCGCGGTTACACGGGCTCAAGCCTGCTCAAATAACAATATTTACAAGATCGCGATTACAAGGGCTCATGCCAGATTATTGTGTGACAATAGGTAGTTTAGATGCGGTGTCCTAAATGTCTGGCGTATATGTCGCGGCTCCAGCGTATGCAGTCGCTAACCATCAGTTTTCTCATTAGTTTTGCATAGTTTCTGCTTACGCCGAGCCGTTGGAGGACGGAGTCATTGGCAGAGTCATACCCACCTAGGGATCCCACGACGAATGCGTCGATGAAGGTATCATATCCCTGTCGCCTGTAGTGGTTTGCCAATTCCTCGTATTTTTGGATTTTGTCGCTTCTTGCACGTTCAAAGGCATCAGCGCCATTTTCAAACGGCGTTGCGATGTCCACAATAGTTGCAGTCTTGGGGTTCTGGTTTATTACCACTAAGTCCGGTCTGCAGGAGCTGGGAAAGTCCGGGATTTGCTGGTTTATGTAGACGTTTAAGTCCTTATGATTGAAGGCCCTGTTGAGTCGGTCTAAGATGGCGTTGTGCCGCTTCGTAATCAGGTGAAGGTTCGGAGGACAGTGATTGATTACGTGTGCGAGGGTTTCACGGTGGCGTTGACATCTTCTGCAGGTCTGGCTGGCATTACCAAACCGGCGTAGGCCGCGCAGGGGTACTACGCTTAGCCTAGCACGGTGGATAAACCGCCAGTCAGCGAACCTTGTGAAGTTACCCTCGCGCAAGAAGTGGTTGCTATTGTTGTTGGCTGAGGTGATCTTAAATGCTTTCCCTTGATCAGGCTTATTGAGGAGGGATTGAAGAAATGTGGCTCTTACAGCGGCGCTGATCGACTTCATGGCTGTGGTTTTTTTGATTGGAGTGCCATCGAGTGTAGGAATTAAGGCTCCGTTTTCGGTGTGGGACCATTCGATGTTGATGCGCTTCTTGAGGCGGCGAGTGGCCATGCGCAGACGAGTCCAGGTCGATGGAATGTCGTAAGGGTCAGCGCCAAATTCATTATCCATGGAGCCGGCCAGATATGTGCAAAGGTCGGCCTCGGTCGGTTGGCGTTTTATTCTCTTCTCGACTACCAATTGCAGGGTCTTGGTTGCAAGGGTAGCGACGACCGGATCTTTGGATTGGATGAGGTTGATGGCGTGACTGACCTGGGCCACATCTGCTAAAACATTGCATGGCGTCACGTTAGCGCCACCTTGGGCATGCGGGATGTAGACTATTTCGGGGCTAGCGCGCTGAGGCAGATTCATCCATTTCTTTACGTTCCGTTTGATGACGGTGTCAAGTTGGCTCAATCTCTTTTTGTGCACCTTTCCAAGAGTAAGGTGAAAGGTGAGCCTGGACGTGAGGAAAGTGCTGACACAATCGATTTTCTGCCATGGGGCTAGAGGTGAATTATCGATGTGTTTGATGTCAGCTATGATACCGTCAATGGTGGAGTCGGCGGAACGCCCCAGCGTGAAGCCAGTGGGTATGCCTAAGTGATGATAGGAGTCGTTTTTCCCAAGACAGGGAATGTTGGAGTTCTGGATTCGAAAGTTGGAGCTATCAGAGCATTGGTACTTCCCTGCGACTGACAGGGTAGCGCATTTGGCCGGGTTGAAAGTAAGGCCGCTATGCAAAGCCCAGTTAGTAAGGAGGTCGAGTTGGGATTGTAATCCCGACGCGGAGCCGCTGACGATAGTAATATCATCAGCGTATGCCAGGATGGAAATGGCATGCTCGTGCAGACGGTACCCAAGTTGAAGGCTGTTGATGAGTCTGATCGCGGGCTCGATGACTAGGTTGAACAGGATGGGGCTTAGCGGGCAGCCCTGCTTCACCCCAGCCAAGACAGGGATGGGATCGGTGAGCCCTGTGTTGCTACGGATACGAGTGTGGCAGCCTTCTAAGAGGAGTTGGACACATTCGATTGAGGCTTCGTCAAGTCCGCACCACTTGAGACAGGAGTATATTGTTGAGTGCGGGACGGAGCCAAATGCGTTACGAAGGTCGAGCCACGCAACATGGCATTCGCCATTTTTACGGCGTGCATGCTGTATAGTAGACTGGAGGACATAGGAATGTTCCGAGCACCCTTCGAAACGCATGAACCCTTTTTGTGCGTTGGAGATGATTTCGTTGTCTTCGCACCAACGTAGAAGACGGTTGGCGAGACATGCGGAGTAAATTTTTCCAAGCGTATTGGCCAGTGCGATGGGCCTCCAGTTGTGGATGTCGTTGGGATCGCCCTTTTTGTGGAGGAGGATTGTAGTAGAGGTTTTCCACGCACTAGGAACGTGGCCAATACGCTGGACGGCATTGAACACAGCCGAGAGGATGTGTCCCTGCGGGTCCAGGCGCCGCCAGATGTAATAACGGATCCCGTCAGGGCCCGGGGCCGTGTTATGGCACTTAGTGAGACGTTTGGCAACCTCAGTTGGTGTGAAGGTGGTATGGAGAGGGTTGCTCGTCGTTGGTTGCAGCCTAGGTGGAAGAAGGCTGCATAAGGGTTCGGAGGGTGCTGGATTGGTGGCAGAGAAGTGCTCCGTGAGGGCAGCCTTACTGGCAGAACAGAATCGGCTGGCCCCCCGAGTGACTTCTTCGAACGCCTTGTGTTTATTTGCTCTATAAAGGCGTTGAAGCCTGCTAGCCTCAGCAGGATTGAAGTTGCCGCGACGGTTGTTGTTGCGGCTACGTGCAGGCCTTGTCCGGTTGGGACGATGTGGTGGCCTATGTTGTTGAGGGGTCATGCTCTGAGCGAGGCAGGTAAGGTCGTCTACCATCGTTTCGAGCATGTCCTCATCGACTGCATAGTTGAACCTATCCCGCCAAGCGAGGACCCAGGATGGAGGGTCGGAGGAGGTGTTGTATTCCGGCGGATGGCTTGCAGGAGTGCAAGGCCGGGGCACGGGATCTGTGGCAAGAGCGGGAGGGGGCTGTGGGCAGTCAGCTGTAGCGGCTTCGGGGACGGTGTTGGTGTCCAGATGAGGAGCCGTGGACGGACTGGGCTCAGCAGTGGTGGTTCCATTGGAATCGGCGGGGCTGTCAGGAATGCTGTCTTGACTGCTTGCAGCGTCCGGAGTGTCGGATGGTTTACGGCGTCTACGGCGGCGTGGGCGTCTTACTAGAGGAGTAGGCGAGGTGTCGCTGGCAGTGCTGGTTGGAGTGGGACCGACATCCTGGATGGTGCTTGTCGCTGTTGGAGTAGCTCCGGCTGGACTGGTATCGACGGCTGGAGGAGGACTGGCTGTAGGAGGATGAGCCGCAGGAGTGGGCCTGGGATGTGAGGTAGGGAGCCGAGGGTGGCTGCTACTTACCTCGCTGTTGAGGGCGGCCTGCGAGGCGAGGTAGGCCTCGTCAAGACCGTAGTCAGTTTGGCGTAGTCGTCTCCGTGCGCCAGTGGGTATTTTCCCTCGCTGCTTTGGGTCCCTGGCTTGATCGGGAGACATGGAGGGGAACATGTTGGAGCATTGCGTTGAACGGGCTTGGTGAAGTTTCAGCTCCTTCAGTTTGTCTGACTGTCTTCCACATGCTCGGCATTCAAAATTGAGACGCCCGCCATGAATACGTCGAAGGTGGCGTGACAAGCCGCCGTGGTCGACGTAATCCCTGTAAACAGGGAGGCACGCTGGGCAGTGATAGGGTGGCCGGAGCGGTACCAGAAGGGTAACATTTTGTGGATTGGCCATTGATCGCAATGTGTAGTTCTGATGGATAGGAGAAGGGTGGGAAAAAAGGTGAGGAAAAGCCCCCTGGGGTGCGGAGCAACCAACCAAGTAGGGGCAGGAAGGGGAAGAAAGTGGCGGAAAGGATGCTCACGCAGAGCACCGAACAGTCCCAACAAGAGTTGGAGACGATAGAACAGTGTTGCCAGTCGAGCAGCGAATACACGGTGCGTTTAAACCGTGCAGGCCGCTCTTCCGGCGGAAGAGAGAAGAGTGTAGGACAGAGAAAGTAGCAAAACCAAAATATACTTACCCAGAGGTCTGGGGAGCAATGTGGGGCTCGAAGTCCAGTTCTGGTCCTAATTTAGGCAGAAAACATCAAGCTGATAAGAACAGATACTACACTTTGATCTTAGCCAAAAGGCCGAGAAGCGATAACCACAGAGAGTCCCTCTCCGAAATCATTCGCAAAACGTTCGTCCGCTCGAGGGTGAACGAAATTTCTATCGTGGAGTGCAATTTCCAACAGCAACAGCATCATTTACTGATGGTTCTCACTTCAAATAACTATCACAGACCACCAATTTACTCACTACAGTTTTATTTTACTGCAAGAATTATGAAAAATTCAATTTATTAATGCTATGAGTCCTCCTCTGCCTTCACCCCCCCTAAGACATTAACAAAACGTTGCCACCCTCACATACATCAATAGATGTCGCCTCTGTATCATTTCAACACAGATTATAAAAATATTTTATTCAATTTTTGAGAAGACAAAAAATCAATAAAATCTCGAAATAATCTCAAAATAATAAAAGAGGGGATTTGCAAAATTTTTATGTCCCCTTTTAATTACTTTGTGTGATAACTGATAAAACGATGTTAAAGTTAAAGTTAAACATAAAAAATTTCACACACAAATTGAATTTGCTATTTCATAAAATTTTGTTAGGAACTAAATTATCCGTTTTTAATTTTTATAATTATTAGCATCTAGTGTTTAATTAGATATCTTACTACATTTTGATTAGATATTTAAAAAAAATTTTNCTTTTTGTGGAGGAGGATTGTAGTAGAGGTTTTCCACGCACTAGGAACGTGGCCAATACGCTGGACGGCATTGAACACAGCCGAGAGGATGTGTCCCTGCGGGTCCAGGCGCCGCCAGATGTAATAACGGATCCCGTCAGGGCCCGGGGCCGTGTTATGGCACTTAGTGAGACGTTTGGCAACCTCAGTTGGTGTGAAGGTGGTATGGAGAGGGTTGCTCGTCGTTGGTTGCAGCCTAGGTGGAAGAAGGCTGCATAAGGGTTCGGAGGGTGCTGGATTGGTGGCAGAGAAGTGCTCCGTGAGGGCAGCCTTACTGGCAGAACAGAATCGGCTGGCCCCCCGAGTGACTTCTTCGAACGCCTTGTGTTTATTTGCTCTATAAAGGCGTTGAAGCCTGCTAGCCTCAGCAGGATTGAAGTTGCCGCGACGGTTGTTGTTGCGGCTACGTGCAGGCCTTGTCCGGTTGGGACGATGTGGTGGCCTATGTTGTTGAGGGGTCATGCTCTGAGCGAGGCAGGTAAGGTCGTCTACCATCGTTTCGAGCATGTCCTCATCGACTGCATAGTTGAACCTATCCCGCCAAGCGAGGACCCAGGATGGAGGGTCGGAGGAGGTGTTGTATTCCGGCGGATGGCTTGCAGGAGTGCAAGGCCGGGGCACGGGATCTGTGGCAAGAGCGGGAGGGGGCTGTGGGCAGTCAGCTGTAGCGGCTTCGGGGACGGTGTTGGTGTCCAGATGAGGAGCCGTGGACGGACTGGGCTCAGCAGTGGTGGTTCCATTGGAATCGGCGGGGCTGTCAGGAATGCTGTCTTGACTGCTTGCAGCGTCCGGAGTGTCGGATGGTTTACGGCGTCTACGGCGGCGTGGGCGTCTTACTAGAGGAGTAGGCGAGGTGTCGCTGGCAGTGCTGGTTGGAGTGGGACCGACATCCTGGATGGTGCTTGTCGCTGTTGGAGTAGCTCCGGCTGGACTGGTATCGACGGCTGGAGGAGGACTGGCTGTAGGAGGATGAGCCGCAGGAGTGGGCCTGGGATGTGAGGTAGGGAGCCGAGGGTGGCTGCTACTTACCTCGCTGTTGAGGGCGGCCTGCGAGGCGAGGTAGGCCTCGTCAAGACCGTAGTCAGTTTGGCGTAGTCGTCTCCGTGCGCCAGTGGGTATTTTCCCTCGCTGCTTTGGGTCCCTGGCTTGATCGGGAGACATGGAGGGGAACATGTTGGAGCATTGCGTTGAACGGGCTTGGTGAAGTTTCAGCTCCTTCAGTTTGTCTGACTGTCTTCCACATGCTCGGCATTCAAAATTGAGACGCCCGCCATGAATACGTCGAAGGTGGCGTGACAAGCCGCCGTGGTCGACGTAATCCCTGTAAACAGGGAGGCACGCTGGGCAGTGATAGGGTGGCCGGAGCGGTACCAGAAGGGTAACATTTTGTGGATTGGCCATTGATCGCAATGTGTAGTTCTGATGGATAGGAGAAGGGTGGGAAAAAAGGTGAGGAAAAGCCCCCTGGGGTGCGGAGCAACCAACCAAGTAGGGGCAGGAAGGGGAAGAAAGTGGCGGAAAGGATGCTCACGCAGAGCACCGAACAGTCCCAACAAGAGTTGGAGACGATAGAACAGTGTTGCCAGTCGAGCAGCGAATACACGGTGCGTTTAAACCGTGCAGGCCGCTCTTCCGGCGGAAGAGAGAAGAGTGTAGGACAGAGAAAGTAGCAAAACCAAAATATACTTACCCAGAGGTCTGGGGAGCAATGTGGGGCTCGAAGTCCAGTTCTGGTCCTAATTTAGGCAGAAAACATTAAGCTGATAAGAACAGATTTAAAAGCCATTTATTAAGATTAATAAAAAATACAAGGCCAATGGTGGCAGCAATATGTGAGACATGGGCTCTTAGCCAGCCAGTAAGAGTACAAAGGTGTTGGAGTACAGGAGGAATGGTAAAGGGAGGCGGAGCTCCAGCGCGTGAGATTGGTGAGGGCCATAAGCAGTGAGCCTATGGGCCAGACCATACAGATCGCGAGGTGGGGGCCATGAAATGGCAAACAAAGAGAGAAGAGCCTATGTGGAAGGCTGTACAAATGGTGAGCGCGGTTACATGGGCGTACTGCGCCGATTATGTACAGTATTATATACAATTATGCAAAGACCCGAGTACAGAAGTGAGTAGGAGGTTGTCGCGTACATGGGCACTAGCCAGCTTAGTGGTTACATTGACGTGGGATAGTTGCACATTAGTGTTGGCGGCGAGAGCATAAATGGTTGGTATAAATGTCTCTACTCCATTTAATGCTATCGCTTACCATGAGTCTTTTCATCAATTTGGAGTAGTTGCCTCCACTGGTGGTTCAACTGATGCCCAATCCAATTTTTCTTCTTCCGGAATTAATTCCATTTCCTCTTCCTGTGTGAAGACTTCTACACTACCAGACGAATCCAAAAGATCTTCTAACTGTCGGGCCATCTCTCTAGTCTCAGGTGTCTCCAACCCATCTACTGCCTCAGAGTCTGCTGCTTGACTTCGTGTCAAGCCATCCATCTCCTGCAGTCTATCCAGCTATCAAGTAGCTTGTTAGGTTGAGTAAAAAAGTCAAAGACTAACTCACCAACTGTCCAAACACTAACTTCTTTTTTCTTTTCCACAGTCCAATTTTCCTTCGAGAATCCAATAATTTGTAATAATTATCAAGTCCTTGGTCTTAGCCAATAAGGCCGAGAAGCGATAAAAAACACATCAAAGGTGCCGACGGGCCAAGTCTGGAAACGTACAATACACGTGTGGTGTGTCCAGGTGACGTCGATCGGCAAATATCCGTTAATACACACGAAAGAACGTCAGGAAANTTTGGAGTAGTTGCGTGAGACTCCTAGACGTTGCAGAGTACGTTCGTTCGCCGGGTCGTAGCCGCCAAGGGCTCCTATAATAAAGGCGTCCAGGAAGGTGTCGTACCCTTGGTGTTTAAAGTAGTCTGCTAGGTCGGCATATTTCATGGTTTTCTCCGATCGAGCCTGGTTGAACGCCTCTTCGCCATTTTCGAATGGCGTTGCAACGTCTATTATGGTGACAGTCTTAGGGTGCTCGTTGATTACAACAAGGTCCGGCCGACAATTGTGTGGGTAACCTGGGACCTGTTGATTGACGTATACCTTTAGTCCCTTGCGATCGAAGGCGTTGTAGAGTCTTGTAAGAATCGCATTGTGGCGTTTGGTGATCATGGCGAGGTTAGGGGGGCAGTGATTTATCACGTGCGCCAGGGTCTCCCGATGTCGTTGGCATCTCCTGCAGGTCTGGCTGGCGTTCCCGAACCGTCTGAGGCCACGTAGAGGTACTACACTCAGGCGTGCACGGTGGATAAAGCGCCAGTCAGCAAACCTGGTGTAATTGCCATCGTGGAGGAAGTGGTTGCTGCACGGTGCCCCTGCAATTAGTTTGAAAGTCTTACCTTGATCGGGTTTTCGTAGCAAGGATGTAAGGAAGGATGCCTTAACCGCAGTTGAGATGGATTTCATCGCGGTTGTCTTGGTAAGTGGCTTTCCGTCGATCGTAGGAGTGATAGTGTCGTCTCCTACTGCTTGCCATTCGAGGTTGATGTGTGAGTTCAGACGCCGGGTGGCCATCCTTAAACGGGTCCATGTGGACGGGATGTCGTACGGGTCGAATCCAAATTCGCCCTCCATGGAGCCTGCAAGGTACTTACATAGGTCGATGTTAGTGGGTTGGCGTTTGATGCGTCTTTCGACCACGAGCTGTAGTGTTTTTGTGGCGAGGCTGGCAACGGTGGGGTCCCTGGATTGTAGGAGGTTGATTGCATGGCTTACCTGCGCCACATCGGCCAGGATGCCGCATGGAGTGATGTTGGCCCCTCCTTGGGCATGCGGCATGTGGATTATCTCTGTGCTGGCGCGCTGTGGGAGGTTCATCCATTTTTTGATGAGTCTTTTGATGGCTCTGTCCAAATTGTTGAGGGGTTTCTTTTGGACTTTACCCAGCGAGAGGTGGAAGGTCAACCTAGAAAGGAGAAAAGTACTTACACAGTTGATCTTCTGCCAGGGAGCCAGAAGAGAGTTGTCTATGTGTTTGAGGTCTTTGTGGATGTTCTCGATGACAGCTTCGGCCGACTTTTCGAGGGTGAAGCCGGTCGGGATGCCTAGATGATGGTAGCTGTCCTTCTTTTGGAGTTGTGGGATGTCCGTGCCCTGAAGATTGAAGCGGTTGCCGTCGTCACAGTTGTATTTTCCGGTGACCGAGAGGGCTGCGCACTTCGCAGGGTTGAACCGTAGTCCGCATTTATTAGCCCATGTGGCAAGAAGGTCCAATTGTGCTTGAAGGCCGTCGACGGTGCTGCTGACGATAGTGATATCATCCGCATAGGCGAGGATGGATATCTGTTGACCATGGAGATGGTACCCCTTGTTGAGGTTGGTCACAAGGCGGAGTGCTGGTTCTACAACCAGGTTGAATATGATGGGGCTGAGGGGGCAGCCCTGCTTAACCCCAGCGCTGACAGGAATTGGGTCCGTGAGGCCAGTGTTGGATCGAATACGTGTGTGACAGTCGTCGAGGAGGGTTTTTATGCACTGAGTGGATGGTTCGCCGAGGCCACTCCACTGCAGGCAGGCGAGGATGGTGCTGTGGGGTACAGACCCAAAGGCATTGGCCAGGTCCAGCCATGCCACATGGCACCCCTTGTTTTTTCGTCGTGCATCCTGTATAATGGATTGTAAAGTGAAGGAATGCTCTGAGCATCCTTCAAAGTGCATAAATCCCTTTTGGCTGGTGGAGATTACCTTGTTGGCTTCGCACCAGCGGAGGAGCCGGCTTGCTATGCATGCGGAGTATACCTTACCTAGTGTGTTGGCAAGGGCGATCGGTCTCCAGTTGTTGATGTTATTGCGGTCGCCCTTTTTGTGGAGAAGTATGGTTGTGGATGTCTTCCATGAGCTAGGTACAGCGCCGATTCTCTGCACTGCATTGAAAAGTGCGGAGAGAATGTGCCCCTGTGGGTCGAGGCGACGCCAGATGTAGTACTTGATACCATCGGGTCCCGGGGCGGTGTTGTGGCATTTAGCAAGTCTGCTGGCCACTTCAGATGGTGAGAAGGTGGTGCAGAGTGGGTTGTCATCATCGGGTTGTGGACCTGGAGGTAAAAAGGTTGTCAGTGGTTCAGGCGATGTCAGGTGGTGGGTGTTGATACTTCTGAAATGGTCCTCTAGGTCCTGCCTGCCGATGTTGCAGAAACGGCTTGGGCCGCGTGTTATCTCGCTGAAGGCCTTGGCTTTGTTGGCCCGGTAGAGGCGCTGCAGGCGGCTGGCTTCTGCTGCATCGTACCTGTGGCCGTGCCGGGGTCTTGGTTGGCGTTGCTGGTGTTGGTGGCGTGGAGGTCTAGCGGGCGGTTGTGGGGCCATGCTTTTGGCGAGATGAGTGAGGTCTTCTACCATTACCTCCAGCATGTCCACATCAAGCGCGCAGTTGAACCTTTCCTTCCAGGCGACGACCCATGCTGGTAGTGCAGTGTCGTCGGCGTCTGGTGATGGTGGCTGGACCGGTTGCACACTAGGCTGAGGTGTACCATCGTTGTGGGCTGGAAGGTTTGTCGGCTGGTGGTCACGTGGCTGGCTTGGTGGAGGGGTGATGTTCCCACTGGTAGAGTTGCCTGGGGTAGCCGGGATCGGTTCTGCAGGGCTGTTGGTGTTGGGAGGGCTGCTTACCTGTCGACGTCTGGAGCGGCGTGGGCGTCTTATCAGCGGCGGCGGAGAGTCGTTATTGGTCGGCTGAGGTGGGCCTATGGACCAGTTGTTAATTCTCGTAGGTGGTGTGGAGGCTGTTACGCTGGCGTAGGTGGGTGGTTGAGCTGCTGGGCTGGCTGCAGCATCAGAGGTTGTTGGTTGGCCGGTAGGATCACCGTTTTCAGTGATAGCTTGGGAGGCCAAGTAGTCCTCGTCCACTCCATAGGTCTGGCGCCTCGTCTTCCTGGGCCCTGTGGGGACCCGTGGGCGTGGTTTGGGATCTCTGGCCGTGCTCTCAGGCGACATAGATGGGAGTTGCGCTGAGCACGTAGCTGATTTGGCTTGGTGTAGTTTCACTTCTTTCAGCTTTTCAGAGCGGACATGGCACGCTCGGCACTCGAACAGAAGGCGACCGCCGTGGTTGCGTCTAATGTGACGGGCGAGGCCCCCATGATCCACGTAGTCACGGTAGACAGGGAGGCAGGCAGGGCAGTGGTAAGGCGGACGTAATGGCACTAGTAGTATGGCCTCTGTTGGGCTGTTGGTCGCCATAGGTCAAATGTGTAGTATATAGAGGGGGAGGAGAAAAGGGGCGGAAAAGCCTCTTGGGGTGCTAGGGGCAACCAACCAAGAAGAGGCAGGAAGGGGAAGAAAGAACTGCTGCTTGGGTCGGCCCAGGCAGCAGTGGAAGTACACGTTGCGTCGTGACCAGTGATCACGCCGCGACAGAAAAGTGGTTGCTGGTCAGGCAGCGAATACACTGTGCGTTTAAACAGTGCAGGCCGCCCTTCCAGCGGAAGTAGGAAGAGTAATAGGAAAGAGAAAAACGCTAAAAACTACTTACCGACTCGGCGGGGAGCATCCGGCTCGGAATCCTGGAGTCGTCGAAATGGGGCANATATCTTTTTTTCTATAGCTTTAATATCTTCGTTTGATAGTCTAGTCACATATAGTGTGTACATAATTTTAGCTATTAATATTCTGTTTGCTATTATTGTACGCTCTGGTAAATAGAACCAATTAGTGCTCCAGTCTTTAATCCCCTCGTCAATCTTTTGTATCATATTTTCCAGATTTTTTTGTCTATTGTTTTTGCCGAACCAAACACCAAAAATTTTTATGTCATCAACTATCTCTATATCCATTATGTCACAAGTTAACTGGCTGTTGATACAGAAAAGTTTACTTTTTTTCTCATTAATTTTCATACCGGTAAGTGCTCTGAAGTTCTCTATGTGTCTAATTGTTCTATTAAGAGATGGTTTGTCTAAAATAAAGAAGTTGACATCGTCTGCGTGCGCTATGTATTTAATGTTTTTGTTCATGCCTGGGATGTGTACCGGAGTAACAATGTTATCATTACTGACCATTTTCAATAAAACTTCTAAATATATAGTAAATAATATCATGGAACTGGGGCACCCCTGGCGTACCCCAGCTTTACAATCAATGTCATTGGATTCATTATTATTAATTAGGATTTTAGTGAAGGGATCTTGATAGAGTGTTTTTATTGCGTTTATTTCTTTCTCATTTAGACCAAAACTGTATAAGATTTTCCATAGTACTTCTCTGTTTATTGAGTCAAACGCTTTTTCTACGTCTATGGAAAGGATTGCTAGGGGTATGCCACGTTTTGTGTATAATTCTTGTAAAAGGTTTATAAACATGATATTGTTTTGAATCGATCTGTCTTTAATTCCAGCGCTTTGT
This sequence comes from Centruroides sculpturatus, assembly GCF_000671375.1. Taxonomy (NCBI): domain Eukaryota; kingdom Metazoa; phylum Arthropoda; class Arachnida; order Scorpiones; family Buthidae; genus Centruroides; species Centruroides sculpturatus. Next base: position 24,469 of record NW_019384383.1, read on the forward strand.
GTAGCCCCTATATGGTTTCTAAAAAGGTTTTCAAGTCTTTTACATAATATGTTGCTATAAATTTTGTAATCTAAATTTAGAAGGGTGATTGGTCTAAAGTCCCCTACTTTTTTACCTATGTTGTCTTTTTTGTTTATTAATACCATCTTCCCTTGGTTAAAAGTTTTCTCCCTTGTCTCATTTTTAAATAAGTTGAAGAATAATTCTTCAAAATCATTATTGAAAAACTTATATATTTCCGCTGGGATCCTATCAGTTCCAGCTGCTTTTCTTATATGTAAATCATTAATAGCTTCACTAATCTCATCTTTGGTGATTTCTTTGTTAATGATATTATCATTGTAATCTTTTATAGGTTTAATGTATTTGCTTACTTCATCCCAGTAACTCCAGTTAGTTGTGGGTCTGCTATAAAGGTGAGTGTAAAATTTTTCAAATTCATTTTTTATATTGTTTTCATTAGTTGTTATTTTGTTATCAATAATCAAGCTATTAATTTCAAGCGTTTCTCTATGTTTGTTCTTTTTTTCGAAAACTATCTTTTCCGCCTGTCTGCTAATTCCAATTTTATTCATCCTATACCTTACGTAGTTGTCTTTTACTCTATTGTCTAGTTCTATACTGATCTCTTCTTCAATGCTTTTAATATCCTCAATTTTATTTTCAATTATTTTCATACTAAGAATCCTTTGTAGGTATTTTATTTTATCAAATCTTTTTCTTTTTATTTTTCTCCAAGTATGTTCAGTGATATTCTCTATTTCTTTTTTTATATTGTTCCAATTTTTCCAATTTATATCTTTTTTATTATTCTCTAATAGATTTTTAATTTTGTTTTGAAATTCAATATCATCAAGAATTTCTTTTGTTAATTTGATTTTGTTCCTTTGTTTGTTGTTATTATCAATATCTAATTTTATTTCTATCATTTGTGGTCTGATAGGTTTCTATCGTCAACAGTTAATCTATATAAATTTATATCATTTATGTTACCTATTATACCATTTATATATATGCGGTCTAACCTTTCTTTTATGCCTCTACTTTCCCATGTGTATCCTGGAGAATTTGGATATTTATGACGATAACTATCTATAAGGTGGTAGTCTTCTATTATTTTTGTTAAAATTTTCCTAGTACCATCTGGCATAAGAGGTCCATTCTTGTCATTTCCACTTAACATGCAATTAAAATCACCAGCTATTATTATATCTCTCCCTCCGCTGATATATTTGGGCAGTTCATGAAAGAAATCTCTTCTCAAGGACACACATGGAGGGGCATATAGATTAACTATTTTCATTAATCTGTTTTTTATCTGAAAGTCTACAACAATAATCCTACCTTCTGAATCAGTTCTAAAATCACTAACTTTTAACCTTTTATGAATTAAAGTTAGGACCCCAGTGCTTCTTCTCGTGGCAAATGATGCATATATATTATATTCTACAAAAATTTTTCTTAACATTCTGAGGTCATTGAAATCATAAATATTTGTGTCTTGCAATAGCAAGATGTCAATATCATGAGTTAATACTAAATTTAACATATATATTTGTTTTTCTTTACTCCTAAAACCAGAAATATTTATGGTTCTTATATTTATATTATTTTTACTACCCATTATTGGTTTTGCTATCTGTTTCTTTCGCTAGCCTATACAGGTCAGTGGCTGATAAAGTTTTTCTCATTCCTGATTGTTCTGCCATTTTTCCTACTAGTTTATTTAATTCAGCTATTTTCTGTGCTTCTGTTAAATCTGTTCTCTTTTCTAAGTTGTATATTTGTATATGTCTTTTCACATTCCTTTCTTTGATTGTTCTTTTTCTACTAACTTTTCTTTTTCCCTTTCTTTCTGGTGTTATTTCCTCGCATCTACTTATTTCTATTATAGGTTGTTTGATTATTTCTTTGGTGGGTTTCTGCCCTCTTTCTATGCTTGTTGTTTGGCTATTTTCTACGCTTTCTATTTGACTGTTTTCTAAGTTTTCTATTTGACTGTTTTCTATACTTTCTATTTGACTATTTTCTGAATTTTCATTTATGTTGTTTTCTTGTTTTGTGTTTGTATTACTTTGATCTATATCTATTTCCTCAGTTTCTAATTCCTCTATCTCTACTACCTTATTTTTTGTTTGTTTCTCCTTTTTCCATTTATCTAAACTTCTTTCTCTTCTTTCTAGGCTTTGTTTACGTGGACCTTTTTTACAGATATCCGCAAATGTCTGTTTAGGACATTGTTGTTCCTTATTATGGACTTTTCCACAATTATAACAGGCGGGGCAATTTTTAATTAAATGCTGAATACTTTTGCATCTATAACATTTTTTTTACCGGACAATCCTTGATTTCGTGATCAGGATCGCCGCAACGCAAACATTCCTTTCTAACTCCTACGTATAAAATTTGTATTCTTTTTCCAAATATTTCTAAATAGCTAGGTATCTTTTTTCTAGTAACTATGGGGACTCGATAACTACCTGTCTTTACTTTGGTTCCCGGATAGTATAAAGGGTATATATTTATGACTTTGCCGTATTTCCCTAATATCTCTTTTAATAATGTTTCATCTATCTCGTAGGGTACTAATCTTACCGTTATTGAGATTAATTCTGTCTCTAAACTCTCTATTGTATAATTAACTCCTCCTACCTGTATATCCCTTCCTATGAGATGCTCTTTATCTTCCACTGAGTCAAGTCCAATTTCTACTATTCCTTTCGGATGATAGCATACTTGTTTCACAGCTCCTTCTTTTTGCAGACGACTTTCACACACTTTAATGAGTTCTATGGTGTCCATTCTCTGTTGGGCTGTTATTCTCACTGATTTAATTGTTGTGTATTTTTTAATTTTGTCCTTTTCTTCTTCACTTATCGGAGTATCCAATATTGGGTCTTTTTCACACACACTGATTGAATCATCTTGATTCAACATTTCGTGGTCGTTGGGGATTTCACTTTCTCCCCATGAAGCACTACTTGTAGATGGTTTATCCATTTTGGTATCTTATTTTATCCAATTGGGCACACATACACAATACACTATATTCCTATAGGCACTGTAATCCAATAGGTGCACTGTTATCCAATGAACGCACAATAATCCAATGGGCACACTGTATTCCAATGGTATCCAAATAGCACACGATCACTGCACTATACAAACTGCAGACTCGCTAAGACCAAAAGGAAGCACTGGAAGTATGAAGGGGAATACGACTGACCCATAGGCAGGTGGTAGGGGAAGGAAAGAAAACCTGGTGTGAGCTCCACATCAGGGTAAGGGGATAGTGTGGGGGCGAACCCGCCACAAAAGGGGGAAAGATTTGCTGTCCGGTCAGCGAATACACGCTGTGTTTCAAGCGTGCAGGCCAACCTTTCAGCGAAGAGAAAAGGCTATAGAACAGTGAAAAAACAAAAATCTAGATACTTACGAATACAGCCAGATCAGAGAACAGATACTGTGGTTTTAAAGTTTGTAATTTTGCCAAAGACAACTTCATTTACAGTTGGATTTCCTTCACGCTATCTCCAAACAAACAATAGCAGTAAAAAGAAACAGCCTGTTATAATCCCGCAGGCTGTTCAGAAGAAAAGGCAAGCGCAAAATGTGCATTTATTTTCAACCACATAAAAACTTACAAAAATGTTAGAAAAACATACAATTCTGACAAACCCGACAATATAAAACAATTCATTAGTACAATACATTTGAATAAAACATTTAAACATCAAAGCCAACAGGGCATAACTAAAAATTACAAAAACCTGCGTTTAAAACACAGGTAAAAATATAAACAGGTAAAGTATAAAATTTTACATTATAAAATACCAAAATGGCAAAATTTACAACTCAAATTTTCCTTTAGGTACTAATTACAATAAACAAAACAACATCAAAGAAGAAGTTAATTAAACAAACTAGATAAGTAAGTTAAAATTAAAACATATCACCAATCATCATTAAACCTAATCTGTTCATTTTGAATTTTAAATATTACTTCTGTTCCTCGGTAACAGCTACTTTTTTCTCTTTCCGACATTTTTTCAAAATCGCTTCGGATTTTATAACACATTTCTTGTTTGATTTTTACAATCAACAAAGTAGCATTCCATACTCTTCTTTCAAATGTCAAGAGACATCGACATTTCCACAACATACGTTTAACTAGAGCTATACAATAGTTTAATAAATATACACTCTGATTCCTTAATACTAAATCTGTCTGATATTTAACTTTATACCAGTCAATATTTGTCTTCCATATCCTCGAGACCCAGGACCATGCTGATTTTGCGATTCGACACTCATAAAAAATATGCACAATAGATTCCACATCACCACATCTTCTACATTTTTCATCTCTAACTTTATGATATATACGTAGATATTCTTTACTCATTACAACGTTTGATAATATTCTCCACGAAATTTCAATATACTCAACTGGCAAGCTATAAATATTCTTCCATATTTTTGACCAATCAAGACCACTATTAATCATATTTATATTTGGATATTGACTATGAATTAGTCTATAAATCTGCATCGGTCTTACTTTTCTATCTAAATCGATTACATTAGCAAAATCATTAATTATTTTTCTTAACAACTCTCTCCATTTTTTAAATTTTCGTTTATTTGTAATCATGAAAGGGAAATTCGCCTCCAGTTGAGTAAAGTATTTAGAGATCGGCCCTATTATATAACGTACAAGATAAAAACATGGATGATTTTTCTCTCAAGATATTTATCATCAGACTTAACTGTAACGAATTTTCAAAATCTTTTAATTCGATCATTCCCCATCCTCCATTTTCTATATCATTACGCATAATTTTTCTATTCGTAGGTTCAAATGTGTTGTTCCAAAGGTAGTTATAAATATATTTCTCTATTTCTTTTATATCATTTTGACTTAAATTTGTTATATACATTTTATAAATCATTTTTGGTATAACAATTCTATTTATTACTTGTGCCCGTTCTGGCATATAAAGCCAATTTTGCGACCAATCATCTATTTCTGTCTTTATCTTGTCTTTTATTTCATTCATATTATTTACCTGTGCATTTTTTCCGTACCAGACCCCCAGTACCCTTATTGTGTCCACTCGTTCTATTTCACTCTGTACAATTCCTATATTTCCTACTACATCTAATATTTTACATTTATTTTTATTTATCATCATCCCCGTTAATTCACAAAAATTCTGTAGTCTCAACAGTATTCTATTTAAACTTTATCCATTTACCACTAAAAAGGTAATATCATCAGCATGGGTGACATATAAAACTCTCTCAATCATTCCGGGGATGTATATCGATTCAATTAATTTATCATTATTTATACTCTGTAGTAAAGTCTCAATGTAGATTGCAAATAGTGTCATTGAGCTAGGACAACCTTGTCTCACTCCAATATTACAATCTATCTCATCTGAAGTCTTATTATTTAAATAAATAAAAGTTCTGGGGGCCTGATATAAACGCTTTATATACCAAATTTCTTCACTATTCAGTCCATAACATTCCAAAAATTTCCACAACACATCTCTATTTACCATATCGAAAGCGCGCTTTACATCAATAGAAAGCAAAGATAACGGTACATCTCTTTCTTTATAATAATCCTGTATAAGTCGTAAAAACACTATATTATTTTGTATTCGTCTATCTTTTACACCTGCACTCTGTGTATTACCTATAAAATTTTTAAACACCGACTCGATTCTTTTTGCTATAATCATACTATAAATTTTAAAATCAATATTTAAAAGAGTAATAGGTCTAAAGTCTAAAACCCCCGTATCCATGTTATCATTTTTATTTATTAAAATCATCTTCCCATAGCAAAAAGTGCTATTAAAATCTGTAAATTTGTATAAAGTATAAAAAATATTAATAAAATCATCGGCAAAAAACCTATAAAACTCCGCGTTAATATTGTCCCTTCCCGGTGCTTTATGCAAATGGAGAGACTGGATCGCCTCTCTTATCTCATCCTTCGTTATTTCTTTATTTATCACGTTATCTTGTTTTTCTTTTACAGGTCGAATTCCATTAAAAATATCCTCACTTCCGGTTTCATCATTTTGTAAATCTCGAAATAAATAAGTATAATAAGAATGAAACTTTTGTATTATCCGATCAGAACTTCTTATCTCATTTCCAAACTCATCAATTAACCTATCTATCTCTAAACTTTCCTTCATCTTTACTTTCTTCTCGAACACCGCTCTCTCTGCCTCTCTTTTTATACTGCATCTATCCAATTTATATCTAATATAACTATTTTTATTCTTTTCATCAATTTCCCTTATTATTTTCCTTTCAATTTTTTCTACTTCTTCCTCTTTATTTTGCAAAATTGCTAATGTTAACTCTCTCTGTAAAGCTTTTATTTTTATAAAATTTGCTTTTTTTCGTCTCTTCCAAGCCTTCTCTACCTCTTTTAATATACCTTTCTTTAAACTATTCCAACTTTCCCAATTTATTACTCCTACATTTTTATCTAACATCTCTTTTACTTTTTGCCTAAAAGTTTCATCGTCTAATATCTCTTTAGTTATTTTAATTCTCTTTTCTCTTCCTTCCCCTTTACTCATTTCTATCTCGACCTGAACCATCTTATGATCTGATAACGTTTTATTCTCTGTTTCTACTCTATAACATTTTATATCTTTTATTTTATCTATACTTTCTGTCACATAAATACGATTTAGTCTCTCCTTTACTCCGCGCCCCTCCCACGTGTACCCCGGATAACAGGGATAAAGTTTTCTAAAAACGTCATAGAGATTAAAATCGTCAATGATACGACGTAAAACATTTCTCGATCCGTCGTACATCAGAGGACCATTTTTATCTAACACATTTAAAACACAATTAAAATCTCCCATAACAATCACGTCTCTTCCCACTCTTATAAAATCACTTAAAACTTTAAAAAATTCTTTTCTTTCATAAATTCGAGTCGGTGCATACACACTAATAATTCTAATGGGTCGATCTCTAACACTTAAATCCACTGCTATAATTCTACCATTTACATCAGTACGAAAATCATTTACCTTGAGTGTCTTTCTAATTAATAACAATACACCAGTACTTCTACGCACAGCAAAAGAAGCATAGATATTATATTTTACAAACATTTTTCTCAACCTTCGCAAATCATTAAAGTCTCTTATATTTGTGTCCTGGATCCCGAGGACGTCTATTTTATTTGTCATAACCAAATTTACCAAATAGATTTGCTTCCCTAAATCTCTCATCCCAGAAATATTTACAAATCTTATATTTAAAATTCTACTATCCATTTTCAGTCTTTTTCTGTGTTTTCTTAGTTATTCCTTCTCTTTCTAACGCCCTAGTTATCATATAATTCTTTTTTATCTCCTCTTGTGAGCTATCTATTTGTTCTTTTTGTTGTTCCCCGATATCTCCTATTTTTTGTTCTCTGGCTATTATCGCCTTTTTACATTGTTCTGTCCTCATACTTGTATTTTTCCTTTTTATCCTACTTCTCTTTGTATCCGATTCCCTAAAATCACTCTTATCATTTTCCATTTCCTTAACCATCTGTTGTACTCTCCCCTGCTCAATTTCTCTATCACTATTTTCTTCTCCCTCCTCCTCGCTTTTTTCTATTCCCTTTGACACTATCAATAACTCTTGAACTATTACTTTACCCAATTCTTTCTCAACCTGCTCTATATCTCTCTCCTCATCTCTTTCTCTACTCTTTTCCCTTTTCCATCTGTCTAAACTCCTCTCTCGCCTTCTCTCTAGACTCACTTTTCTTGGACCTTTTCTACAAATCTCCGAAAACAGCGGCATAGGACATCTTTCCCCTTTATCGTGTCTTTTTTTACAGTTATAACAAGCGTCACAGTTTTTCACCAAATGTTCCCCACTACCACATCTATAACATTTTTTTATTATACATTGCCTAGCTTCATGATCCAATTCTCCACATCTATAACATTCTTTCTTTGCACCAACATAATACAACATTACACGTCTCCCTAAAATTTCCATGGTGGTTGGGATTCTACGTCTAGTAATAATGGACACTCGAAAGACACCCGTTCTTACATTGGTATTAGGATATTTGTTTACAAGTATATTTACAATTTTTCCGAATTTTCCCATCATTTCACTAATTAATTCACTATCGACTTCTACCGGTACATATCGCATTGTAACTACAATTAAATCCGCTTCTAGACTTTCAATATTATAATATTTATTTCCCACCTTTATTACTTGTCCAACTAGTTTTTCTTTTTCTTCTACGCTGGACATTCCAACTTCCACTATTCCTCTTGGGCGATAACATACTTGTTTTACACTTTCTGGTCTTCCTATTTTTTCTTCTATAACTTGTATCAGTTCCATTGTCTCTATTCTTTCTTCACTAACAATTCGTATTGATTTTATCGATGAATATTTTCGTATCTTTTCAGATTCTCCCTCTCCAAACATCTCCCTTGTCGTTTCCTCACTTTCCTCCATCAATTCGTCCAGATCGGTGGCTGCCGCATCAGGACTTCGGTACGACGAATCAAACCCATCGTGGATAGCCTGAGAATTACTCTGACTACCTAGGGTTTCCATATACGAATTATTAAATTCTAACTGAACATTACTTCCATCCATTCGACTATTATTCTTAATCAAGAGGCAATACAGCCCCACAGAAGGATCGACTTAACGAATCCACGCCCCCCACGGGAGCTGTTGAGGTGAGTATCACCAGAAAGTTCAGAAAAATAAAGTATCTCTTCTTAAATTTATTGTAGTTTACTTCTTTCTATTATTAAATCACTTTATCTTAGTATACTTTCATCAAGTCTACTCACATTTTCACTAAAACTTCACAAAAGTCGATCGATAGTGTAGACACTCTAAGTTCACTCTTCATTAACAACTCGAAAAATAATTTTTAAAAATCCAGAAAAAAACGACGGAATATTGTTCTCTATATTCCCGAGGCACTAAATATCGATGAATTCACAACTTTAAACCCAGCAGAAGCTCACAAACGCAAAACAAGAAGTACTCACAAAAACTCACCCACACGGGCGAGATAAGAACAGATACTGGTAAATTAAAGTTTATTATTTCTGTTTCTTTATATATACATGGAGCAACATGCTCGATCATATTTTTATTCCATAAATTACAAAAGTCACTTGTATTCTTTTCTTATGCTTATTTAACATTACATTTAAAACTTAATACAACTACTATAATTATATCTCATTTTTACATTAAACTTCTTTCATTTTAAATATATTTACATTTGTTTATAAGTTATATTTCTTTTTTACAATTTCTATTTATTATTATTACAATTTATCTGTTTATTTCATCAATAAATTATATAATTATTGTTTCTTTTATGTTTCACATATAATTTCAATATTTTAATTTTACATTTTCTATTAATTTACCCTCTTTTTATATTCTCATATACATTTCCATGGTAAGATTATTTTACCTTACTTAATACTATTTCAGTTTTCAAGAAATACATTTTTCTCAACATTCTATTTCATGTAATGTTGAGATTTACATATCAATAAATATATTTATAACTGAATAAATTATACTTCTCAACATATTTATCTACCTTAATATCTTATTAAGGCATTTCATTTACACATTTATATTTTTATCTACTTTTCCTATTTTTAGGTAAGTAGATTTACATATCAATAAATACATAGATAATTAGACAAAATTAAACTTCCTAACATATTTATCTACCTTAATATCTAATTAAGGCCTTTCATTTTCACATTTATATTTTTATCTACTTTTTTCCTATTTTTTATTAGGTAAGTAGATTTACATGTCGATAAAATACATAGATAACTAAGTAAAATTGTACTTCTTACTATATTTATATACCTTAATATCTTATTAAGGCTTTTCATTTGTACATTTATCTTTTATATCTACTTTTCCTACTTTTCATTAGCTAAGTAGATTTACATGTCACTAAATATATAAATAGACCAATAGAGTTATTCTTCTTAGCACATTTATTTATCTTAATATGTTATCAAGTCCTTTTCATTTACACATTTACATTTTATATCTACTTTTCCTATATATTTTGGTAAATAGTTTACATATCTAATATAACCTTTACATTTTTTAATTACCATTCGTCTTTGAATGTAAAATTTTCCCCGTTTTCTCCACATTATATTTTCAGTACCTCTGTAACAAGCATTCCACTCATTATTTGTTAATTTCTCACTATCCTTTTTTAATTTTAGTTTTGCTTCTGTTTTAATTTTTGTTATTACTAAAGTAGGATTTATTCTTTTTCTTTCAAAGACCTGTAAGCATCTAGCCTTCCATAGATTTCTTTTTGCTAGTCCTATTATCCAATTTAGAAAGTATGTACTTTGATTATTAATTTTATAATCTGTATGAAATTTTATGTTTACCCACTCTAATTTAACATTACAAATGAAGTTAACCCACCCCCAAACTTTTTTGGCAGGTTCACAAATATAAAATATATGAATGATTGATTCAGTTTGTCCACATCTTACACAATGTTCGTCTCTATTTCTATTGTATCTGTGTAAGAATTCTTTACACATAACAACTTCCTGTGTTATTCTCCACGAGATTTCCTTCCATTCTGAAGGTAAAGTACTTATATTTTTCCATGTATTTAACCAATTATTATTACTATTTATTATTGTCTCATTTACCATTTGTGTATGAATTAATTTATAAATTCTATTTGGTTTTAATCTCCTTATATCTTCAAATATCTCATTGTCATTATTTATTAATTTTTCAATATTTCTTCTCCATAATTTATATTTCTTATTATTATTTATGATAAAAGGATAGTTCGATTGTCTTTCAGCAATATCTTTTACCAATGGACCTAGTATGTATAATGCAACATAAAAAAGGGGGTGATTTCTTTCTATCAAACTTTTTAATAGCACAGTTATAGTTAACGAACTTTCGAAATCTTTTAGGTCTTTAATGTTCCATCCTCCATTATTAACATCATTTTTCATTACCTTCCTACTTAATGGTTCGTATTTATTCTGCCATATATATTTAAAAATTGGTTTTTCTAATTTCTTTATATCATCTTTCTTTAAATTAGTTACATATAACAAATACACTATCTTTGGTATTACTAATTTGTTTATTACTACTGCTCTTTCTGGCATGTACAGCCATTTATAGTCCCACTCCTTTATTGCATTTTTTATGTTATCAAACATTAAATTTACATTTTTCTCATTTGCTCTTTTGCCAAACCATGCTCCTAATATTTTCATGCTTTCTACTCTTTCATAATCTAAATTTCTATTATCTATATTTCCATATATTTTTAATAATTTACTTTTTCTCATATTAATTTTCATACCTGTTAATATGCTGAAGTCATTTAAGGCTTGACTAATTTTTTCTAAAGAGAAATTATTTGTAACAAAAAAGCTGATATCATCAGCATGACTAATAAATTTAACATTTCTTTTTAGACCAGGGATATACAAATTTCCAATTAATTTATTACATTCTATATACCTTAACAAAAGATTAATATATATCACAAATAAGATCATTGAGCAAGGACATCCTTGACGGACTCCTGCTCTGCATTCAATACTTTCTGTCATCTGATTATTAATTTTAATTACTGTTTTTGGTGTCCTATAAAGTTGTTTTAATGTTATAATTTCATCTTTATTTAAACCATATGTTTCTAATAATTTCCATAAAATTTTTCTATTGACTCTGTCAAAAGCTTTTGATACATCTATTGATAATATTGACATTGGAATTTGTTTTTCAATACTTAATTCTATAGCTAAGTTCATAAAAATCATGTTATTTTGTATCGATCTTCCCTCAATCCCTGCACTCTGTTTACAATTTATCTGTTTATTTTATCAATAAATTATGTAATTATTGTTTCTTTTATGTTTCACATATAATTCAATATTTTAATTTACATTTTCTATTAATTTACCCTCTTTTTATATTCTCATATACATTTCCATGGTAAGTCCCTTCCCGGTGCTTTATGCAAATGGAGAGACTGGATCGCCTCTCTTATCGTCTTTTTCACACACACTGATTGAATCATCTTGATTCAACATTTCGTGGTCGTTGGGGATTTCACTTTCTCCCCATGAAGCACTACTTGTAGATGGTTTATNACATCTATTGATAATATTGACATTGGAATTTGTTTTTCAATACTTAATTCTATAGCTAAGTTCATAAAAATCATGTTATTTTGTATCGATCTTCCCTCAATCCCTGCACTCTGTGTTTCTGCTATTTCATCCATAAATATCTGTTGTAATCTTTTTGCAATGATTAAACTGTAAATCTTAAAGTCATAGTTCAATAGAGTGATTGGTCTATAATCTGCCACAGTACAATTATCTTCTTTTTTCTTAATTAATACCATTTTACCCTCATTAAAATTTTTACTAAAATCTTTTTTATTGTATAGATAGTAAAGTATTTCTATTAATTTTTCGTTAAAATATATATAGAATTCTGATGTTAACATGTCAATCCCTGGTGCTTTTCTTGTTTTTAATTTCAAAATAGCCTCTTTTATTTCATCTTTTGATATCTCTTTATTAATTATATTGTTTTGTGTGTCTTTTATCGGTTTAATACATTTTACTATTTCATCCCACTTATTTTCATTGTAATCTGGTTCTGACATTATCTCATTATAATAATTGTAAAACTCCTCTATTATCTCTTTTCTATTTGTAATTTTTATATTGTCTTTTATCAATTCGTTTATTTCCATATTTTCTTTCTCTTTTCCCCTTCTCTCATATACACTAGTCTCTATTTCTCTACCTATTCCTAGTCTTCTCATTTTATATTTAATATACCTTTCATTACACTTTTCCTCTATCTCCTTTACTATTTTTGTTTCTATCTGTTTAATTTCATTTTCATCTTTTTTCATAATAATGGCTTTTGTCAATTCTCTTTTTAATTTTTTACTTTTGTTGAACTTTTCTTTTTTGATTTTATGCCACCTTTCCTCAATTAATGTGTTAATTTTTTCCTTAGTTTCTTCCCACTTTTCCCCCGTTATTCCTTCTTTTACACTATCTAACACTTCCCTTACTTCATTTTTAAAATTGTCCTTCTCTAAAATTTCTTTTGTTATTTTTATATTTTTTGTTAATACTTCTTGTACACCTATACTCATTTCTACATTTACTATCATGTGATCCGTTAATTTTACTTTCCTCCCTACTTCGTTGCATATGATGTTTTTTACATTATAATTTATTATATTTGTATATATTCTATCTAACCTCTTTTTTATATTCCTCCCCTTCCATGTGTATCCTGGCCGATCAGGGTATACTTTTCTAAATATATCTGTAAGATTAAAGTCCTTAATTAATTCTGACAACACTTTACGAGACCCATCATAAAACAGTTTTTCATTCTTGTCAATTTCTTCTAGCACATTGTTAAAATCCCCAAATAGCAGGATTTCTCTATCTACAGATAAATATTTCACTAATTCATTGAAAAATTCTTTCCTTTTAGCTGCCCTTGTGGGTGCATATATATTAATTAACCTTAAGAAGTTGTTACCTACCTTTACATCAACTACCAATGTTCTCCCTTTAGTATCGGTAGTAAAGTCCTGTATCTTTATCGTTTTTCTGACCATTATGATCACTCCCGTACTTTTCCTCACAGCAAACGATGCATATATATTAAAGTTACAAAACATTTTCCTTAATTTTCTTAAATCTACAAAGTCTTTAATATTTGTCTCCACTATACCTAAAATGTCTATTTGCTCAATTTCTACTAAATTAGCCACAAATGTTTGCTTGTAAACATCTCTGAAACCAAAGATGTTCACAAAACTTACTTTAAAAATTTTATTCATTGTCCGTTCTTTGTTTTATTTTTCCCAGTCTCTTTTTTCCTTCTTCTCTTTCCTGTTTGTTCCTTGTTCGTTTTCTACTTAGTCTCTCTATTTCCATCCCTTCCTCTCTCTCTTCTTGCGTCATTTCTTGTAGCTTCTCTTTCTGTTTCTTCTCATCTTCTATAATTTCCTGTTGCACTTCTTCCTCATCATTATTCTCTTCTTTTTTATCCTCTGCATTTTTCTCTTCCAATTTCGTTAATGTATTTTCTATTGTTTTGATTTCCTCTTCCTGTTGTTCTTCCTCATTTTCTTTTTGTTGTTGTTTTGTATCTGTTTTGATCTCCACCTGATTTTCCGTTTGTTCTTTATTTTCACTTTCCTGTTTCTTATCTGTTTCTTTTCTGTTTATTTTCTTAACAGTTTTTGGAAATCCTCTTTTTACAATTTCTGAGAAAGTTAACTTTCTGCACTCTCCTTTATGTTCTTTCAAACATTTTGGACATTTTATACAGTCTTTTATTAGATGTGTGCTTTCGCCGCATCTATGACATGTTTTTATTACACATTCCCTTGCTTTATGTTCAAAACTTCCACACTTTCTACACTGTTCTTTCATCCCAGGGTAGAAAGTTTGTATCTGCTTTCCAAAAATCTCAATAAAATTCGGCACTCTCTTCTTTGTTTCTATTATCACTGTAAATGTTCCATTTTTTATTTTCGGCTCCCCCGGATGATATTTGGGGTTTATTTTTATTACCTTTCCATAATTCATCATGACTTTCTTAATCAAAAATTCGTTATACTCTCCCGGAACATATTTGAGAGTTATGTTTAGCAGTTCAGCCTCTAAACTTTCTATTAAACATTTCTTTTCTTTAATCATTATCTCTTCTCCTATTAATATTTCCTTGTCTTCCATTGTTGTTAGTGTTATCTCCGCTATATTTCCTGGTCTGAAGCAGATTTGTTCTATAGCTCCAACCTTTCCTAACTTTGCACTCAACACATGCACTAATTTTCTTATCTCCACTCTTTCTTTCACATCTATTCTTACCGATCTAATTTTTCTATACATTTCCAATTTTTCAATCTGTTTTAATTCCTTCTCATATTCCCTTTGTCTATCCTCCTCTATTTCTAAATCTTCCTCCTCTTCATCCGATTCTTCCGATGATAAAACTAAGTCATTTTCTAAATTTTGCATTTCTTTTCCATTAATCTTATCTTTTCTCATTTTATTTTTCATTTTTCCTTCTAATTTGAGGTTTATTTCACCATTTTCCCCACTAGTTGATGGAATGGACTCTTCCATAATGAGTCATAACATCGAAACAAAGTTCGCGCCAAATGTGGGTTTTGTCGCCAAGGTAACGACCCGTTGCTAGGCAATTCGCGCCAAATGTGGGTTTCTTTGGTCCTATGTTAAGTATTAGCAATATTTAAAATTGCTATAACTTTTTTCCAGATTATCGAAACTCTTCCAAATTTCCAGAATAAATTACTGATAGTCTATACTTTATATTAGTTCAAAAGTTTTTTCAAAATACTTGAAAACGGGCTCGATCCTCTTATTTTTCTCCCGCTTTCGACCAATTTTAAATTACGATTAACTGTTTTAAATTTAACTAATTGACCCCTAAAAAGTTCATCCTTTACTCACTCATCACTCCTCTTTCTGATGATATATCCAATTTCACTACAATTATCACCACTCTCCAACTATCCAGTTCCAAAGTCTTCGAGTCTTTCGGCGACCGTAACTTTAAAAGTTACGGTCCCACACTTAAAATAAATACACCACTGTAATCCTTATTCTTCACCCTTTCCAATGATATATCACACTTGCCAAAAATATCACTAAAACCGCACAAAATCCAATCCGCAAACGGAGCTCCAAACGACGCGTCTGTTCCCGTCAAGATAAGAACAGATTTAAAAGCCATTTATTGATATAATAAGATATATACAAAGATTGACCAATATGATTGGAGGTATGTATATACATGGGCACATAGCCAGCTAGTTGAGAAGTACATAGGGTTAAAATATGCAAGTTGTGTTGAGAGGCATTGCCTCAGACGCATAACATGGGCACATAGCCTGCTGGGTTGCCAATGTGGCAAGAACATACATAAGGAGTGGTACGCGGAAACAAGGGCACATAGCCTGGCAATGAACGCGACATAGGATGTTAGTGTTGGTGTCCAAGATGACTTGTATAGATGTCCCGACTCCATCGTATACAGTCGCTTACCATCAATTTGCGCATCAGTTTGGCATAATTTCTTCTGACGCCTAATCTCTGGAGGACTGCGTCATTGGCTGTGTCGTATCCGCCTAGTGCTCCAGCGATGAAGGCATCGATGTATGTGTCGTAGCCTCTTCGTCGAAAGTGGGCAGCCAGGTCTTCGTACTTCTGTACCTTGTCCTCTCTAGCTCGGACGAAGGCATCGGCGCCGTTTTCAAATGGTGTCGCTACGTCTATGATGGTGGCCGTCCTTGGATTCTGATTGAGGACGACGAGATCTGGCCGGCAGTTATCTGGGAAGTCTGGTATGCGTTGATTAACATATACTGTGAGGCCTGAGTGGTCGAAGGTGTTATTAAGGCGGTCCAGTATTGCATTGTGGCATTTTGTGATTAGCCTGAAGTTGGGAGGGCAGTGATTAATTACATGGGCCAGGGTTTCTCTTTGGCGCTGACACCTCCTGCAGGTCTGGCTGGCGTTCCCAAATCTTCGCAGGCCGCGTAGGGGTACTACGCTGAGCCTGGCTCGGTGTATGAACCGCCAGTCTGCGAACCTGGTGAAGTTACCATCTTGCAGGAAGTGGTTGCTGTTGGTGTTGCTGGCCGTAATTTTGTATGCCTTGCCCTGGTCAGGCTTGACAAGAAGGGAGTGGAGGAAGGTGGCTTTGACAGCAGAGCTGATGGTTTTCATGGCCGTGTTTGTGCTACGGATTGGAGCGTCGTTGATGGATGGAATAAGAGTGCCACTTCCGTTGGGATGCCACTCGATGTTGATACGCTTTTTTAAGCGTCTGGTGGCCATTCGGAGACGAGTCCAGGTCGATGGAATATCGTACGGGTCACAGCCAAATTCACTGTCCATAGAGCCGGCCAAGTACGTGCAAAGATCGGCTTCACTTGGTGGTCGCTTGATGCGTTTCTCAACTACTTGCTGCAAGGTCTTGGCAGCAATGGTGGCGACGACCGGATCTTTGGAGTGGAGAATGTTAATGGCGTGACTGACCTGGGCTACGTCCGCTAAGATGTTGCAAGGGGTGACATTGACCCCTCCCTGAGCGTGCGGCATGTATACTATCTCTGGGCTCGCACGCTGGGGTAAGTTTAACCACCGTTTGACATAGCGTTTAATGTTCTTGTCGAGCAGGCTTAGACTCTTCTTTTGGACCTTACCAAGAGTCAGATGGAAAGTAAGCCTCGAAGTTAGAAAGGTATTTACGCAATCGATTTTTTGCCAAGGGGCAAGTCGAGAGCTGTCGATGCGCTTAATGTCGGTGAGAATTTGATCGATGGTGGAGTTAGCAGAGGATCCCAGGGTGAAACCTGTAGGGATACCCAAATGAAGATATGAATCGTCCTTGTTAAGACGAGGGATACTCGAGCTTTGGATGCAAAAATTGGGGCCTTCGGCGCAGCGGTATTTACTGGCCACGGAGAGGGTGGCGCATTTGGTTGGGTTGAAGGCGAGACCGCTGTGCTGGGCCCAGGAGGTAAGAAGGTCGAGTTGTTTTTGTAGCCCTTTTGCAGAACCGCTGATGACTGTAATATCGTCTGCATAGGCTAAGGAAGAAATGTCCAATCCGTGGAGGTGGTAGCCTTGCTGGAGGTTGCTGACGAGGCGAAGGGCTGGCTCAATAACCAAGTTAAAAAGAATGGGACTAAGAGGGCAGCCCTGTTTGACGCCGGCTGCAACCAAGATGGGGTCGGTGAGCCCCGTGCTGCTGCGGATGTGGGTTTGACATCCCTCGAGAAGGCCACGTACACATTCGATGGATGGTTCGCCTAAGCCGCACCACTTGAGACAAGTGTAGATGGTGGAATGGGGCACGGAGCCAAAGGCATTCCGAAGGTCTAGCCATGCTACGTGGCATTCAGAGTTTTTGCGGCGGGCGTTCTGTATTATGGACTGGAGTACAAAAGTATGTTCTGAGCACCCTTGAAAGGGCATGAAGCCTTTCTGCGCCGCAGAAATGATGTTGTTGGCTTCACACCAAGAAAGAAGGCGACTGGCAAGACAGGCGGAGTAAATTTTTCCTAAGGTGTTTGCCAGCGCAATGGGTCTCCAGTTGTTTACATCGTTGACATCTCCTTTCTTGTGTAGGAGAATAGTGGTGGATGTCTTCCACCCGCTTGGAACGAAGCCGATGCGTTGTACGGCGTTAAAGACAGCAGCTAAGATGTGGCCCTGCGGATCCAGGCGTCGCCAGATGTAGTATCGGATCCCGTCCGGGCCAGGGGCTGTGTTGTGGCATTTGGAGAGTCGTTTTGCGACCTCCGCAGGAGTGAAAGTACCACAAAGGGGGTTGTTCGTTGACGGTTGGAGGGCGGGTGGAAGGATGTCGTTGAGAGGCTTCTGAGGCGTGTGGCATAGGCCATTGGTGTTGGAGAAGTGCTCTACCAAGGCGGAGCTGGAAATCTGGCAGAACCGGCTGGTTCCGCGAGTGATTTTCTCGAACGCCTTGTGCTTGTTAGCACGGTAGAGGTGTTGTATCCTGCATGCCTCGGCCACGTTGGAATTGTTGTGGCGGCCGCCATTACGAGAGCGAGGTGGCCTCGGGCGGCTAAAGCGAGGCTGTTGACGATGATTTTGTGGGGCCATGCCACGGGCGAGGTTGGTGAGGTCCTCGATCATGGTCTCTAACATGTCCTCGTCGACTGCGCAGTCGAAGCGATCGCGCCATGCAATGACCCATGAAGGGGGGTCAGGCGACGAATCGCTGGCTGGGGCAGGTTCGAGGGATGGGCCAGGCAGGTGGTCGTCGCAGAGGACGGGCGCTGGCAATGAGGGTGGAGGATCGTCGCTGGTGGTGATGGTGGCAGTAGGGTCGTTCGCCGGAGATGGAGATGCTAGAGAGACGGCGGTAACGACAGGACTGCTGGCCGAGGGACTGGTAGTGCTGGATGATTTGCGATGCCTGCGGCGTCTGGGTCTCCTTACAAGGGGCGGAGGTGAGGCATCGCTCTCGGCGTGAGCTGGTGAAAGGTGCGGTACTTGTGTGGCAGGTGACGACGTGAGAGTGGTGGTAGGACAGGAGGTCGGGGGCTCCTGGGTGGCGGTAGGCCCTGGCTGCGAGGAAGGCAGCCGGCGTGGGCTACTACGAGCCTCGCTACTGGTGGCGTTCAGGGAGGCCACATAGGTCTCGTCAAGACCGTAGCTTTTCTTACGTCGTCCATTGTTCCGGTCGATGGGGATCCTGCACCGCTGTTTGGGTCCCTGCTGGATTGGACTGGGGACATAGACGGGAGTTGGCTAGAGCACTCCGTCGAGCGGGCTTGGTGGAGTTTAATTTCCTTTAGTTTCTCCGACTGCACATGGCAGATACGGCATTCGAAGCTAAGGCTGCCACCATGAACGCGGCGGAGATGACGTGATAGGCCCCCATGGTCCACATAATCCCGGTATACAGGAAGGCATGCCGGGCAGTGGTACGGTGGGCGTAATGGCACCAGAAGAGTGACATTGGCCAGCTCACTTACAGAGGCCATGTGATCGCAGTGTAGTACTGGAAAGTGAGAACGTAGGGGATGAAATGCCTCCTGGGGCGCAAGGCGGCCGACCAAGAAGAGGCAGGAAGGGGAAGAAAGTTGCAGAAAGGGTGCTCACGCAGAGCACCGACCCGTCGCCAAGCAGAGGTGGCGACGATAGTGAAAGTGTTGCCGGTCGAGCAGCGAATACACTGTGCGTTTAAACAGTGCAGGCCGCTCTTCCGGCGGAAGAGAGAAGAGTGTAGGAAAGAGAAATTAGTAATACCAAAGTATACTTACCCAGAGGTCTGGGGAGCAATGTAGGGCTCGAAGTCCAGTTCTGGTCCTATTTTAGACAGGAAACATCAAGCTGATAAGAACAGATTTAAAAGCCATTTATTATTATTAATCGAAAAATATTTACAAGTTGCCAATGGAGGCAGAGAATGGATAAGACATGGGCTCAAGCCTGCTAGTGAAGATACAAGGGTTAAAGGTTGAGATGAATAAAGTGAGGTAGATAAACCTCTAGACGCGATGACATGGGCATGTGTGCCAGTTGGAGGTTGCCAAATAAGGCGAAAACAAAAGGCCATTAGGCCGGGAGAAGATATGTCGCGGTTACAAGGGCCATGGGGCCTGGAGAAGATACGCGGTTACATGGGCCGTTGGGCCGAGAGAACAGTGTAGGTATGGATCGCGATTACATGGGCCATTGGGCCAGCGGGAACAAGAGGAAGCGCGGTTACATGGGCCTATGGGCCGAGTTACGGTTGCTGCTGAGATGGTTGGTGTATATGTCCCGTGACCAACGGATGCAGTCACTTACCATCAAGCGCTTCATTAGCTTGGAGTAGTTTCGTGAAATTCCGAGTCTCTGAAGGACACCTTCATTGGCGGCGTCGTAACCGCCGAGGGCGCCGACAAGGAATGCATCAATGAAGGTGTCGTAGCCCTGGCGTTTGAAATGATTGGCAAGGTTTGAGTATTTAGCCACTTTTTCCTCGCGGACGCGGTCGAATGCATCTTCCCCGTTTTCGAACGGGGTGGCCACGTCGCTAATGGTGACAGTCTTTGGGCTGTTATTGATGACGACGAGGTCCGGGCGGAGGGTGCTGGGAAAGTCAGGTACCTGCTGATTTTTGTATACAGTCAAGTTTTTACGATTGAAGGCGTTGTATAGGCGGTCCAGCACTGCGTTGTGTCGCTTGGTGATCAGGTGGAAGTTGTTGGGACAATGGTTCACAACGTGGGCCAGTGTCTCCCGGTGACGCTGACAGCGGCAACAAGTCTGGCTGGCGTTACCGAACCGTCTCAGGCCGCGTAGAGGGACGACGCTGAGTCTGGCCCGGTGAACAAAACGCCAGTCAGCGAACCTGGTGAAGTCGCCGTTCCGTAGGAAGTGATTGCTGCATGGGTTACTGGCAATCAGTTTGTAGGTTTTCCCTTGGTCGGGCTTACGGAGTAGGCTACTTACGAGGGTGGTCTTAGCAGCGTCGGAGATGGTCTTCATAGCGGTGTTCTTGGAGATCGGCTTCCCGTTGATGGAGGGGATGAAGGCGCCTTCGGCGTTGGTGTGCCACTCGAGCTCAAGGTGTTTTCTAAGGCGTCTCGTAGCCATCCTAAGGCGGGTCCAAGTGGAGGGGATGTCATAGGGGTCGAGCCCGAACTCGTTCTCCATGGACCCAGCCAGATAGGTGCACACGTCAGCATCCGTTGGGGGCCGTTTGA
The DNA here is from genome assembly GCF_000671375.1 of Centruroides sculpturatus. Classification (NCBI taxonomy): domain Eukaryota; kingdom Metazoa; phylum Arthropoda; class Arachnida; order Scorpiones; family Buthidae; genus Centruroides; species Centruroides sculpturatus. The sequence goes on from NW_019384383.1 coordinate 45,842, forward strand.
TGCGCTTCTCAACGACGAGGCGGAGGGTGCAGTCGGCCAGGGTAGCGACAGTGGGGTCCTTGGAGTGCAGCAGGTTGATGGCGTGGCTGATTTGTGCTATATCAGCCAGGATGCCGCACGGGGTGATGTTGGCACCTCCTTGTGCGTGCGGCATGTGAATCACCTCGGGGCTGGCCCGCTGTGGAAGGTACATCCACTTTTTGACGCTGCGCTTTATTGCTCTGTCTAACTTACCTAGCGGCTTCTTGCGGACGGTGCCCAGCATTAGGTGGAACGTAAGTCTTGGCGTTAGGAATGTGGATACACAGTCAATTTTCTGCCAAGGGGCTAGGAGGGATCTGTTGACGTGGTGGAGGTCGTTGATGATGCCTTCGATGACGGATTCAGCTGAGAGGCCCAGGGTGAATCCTGTTGGGATCCCGAGATGGTGGTAGTGCTCGCCTTTCTTTAGTTGTGGTATCGTAGTTCCCTGTATGTTGAAGTGGGCGTCTTCTGCACATTGATACTTGCTGGCAACAGATAGGGTGGCGCATTTTGAGGGGTTGAAGCTCAGACCGCTGTACTGTGCCCACGTGGAGAGGAGGTCGAGCTGTGATTGGAGTCCGGCTGGCGAGTTGCTGATGATGGTTATATCATCTGCGTAGGCTAGAATAGAAATGGGTTGGTTATGTAATTCATAGCCTACCTGGAGGTTGGTGACGAGCCGGAGGGCGGGTTCCATTATGATGTTAAACAGGATCGGGCTTAGGGGACAGCCCTGTTTGACTCCTGCACAGATGGGAATGGCGTCGGTGAGACCGGTGCTCGTGCGGATGCGGGTGTGGCACCCATCCAGGAGGATCCTGATGCAGTTGATTGCGGGTTCGCTAAGGCCGCACCATTCAAGGCAGGTGAAGATCGTTTCGTGCGGGATGGAGCCAAAGGCATTGGATAGGTCGAGCCATCCCACATGGCAGCCTCTGTTTTTCCTACGGGCGTCTTGGATGGTAGTTTGCAGCGTAAAGTTGTGGTCGGAGCAGCCCTCATACCGCATGAAGCCTTTCTGCGCAGTGGATATGATGTGGTTATCCTCGCACCAGCGCAGGAGGCGGTTAGCGATACACACTGAGTAGAGCTTACCCAGCGTGTTGGCAAGGGCGATAGGTCTCCAATTATGAATGTTGTCGTGATCGCCCTTCTTGTGCAGGAGTACCGTTGTGGAGGTCTTCCAGGCGTTAGGGACAGCGCCAATACGTTGGACTGCATTGAATAGTGCCGACAGGATGTGCCCCTGCGGGTCGAGCCTCCGCCAGACATAGTAGCGGATGCCGTCCGGGCCGGGGGCGGTGTTGTGGCACTTGGAGAGTCTAGCCGCAACCTCAGGTGGAGTAAAGGTGTTGAGTAATGGATCGTCGGTGGTGGGTTGTGGGCGTGGTGGTAGGAAAGCCCGTAGGGGCTCCTGCGAGGCCTGGAGACAGCTGGTGGTGTTGGTGAAGTGGCTGGTAATGGTTGACTTGTCGATGGTGCAGTAGCGGTTCGGGCCACGGGTGATTTCGTCAAAAGCCTTCCGTTTGTTGGCCCGATAGAGTCGCTGTATTCTGCCGGCATCGGCGGCGTTGTATCTGTTCGGTCGCTGCTCACGTGGGTGATGGGGCCTTGGTTGACGTTGCCGGTTGTTGGGTTGCTGCTGCGGTGCCATGCATTCGGCGAGGGAGGTAAGATCTTGAACCATGACCTCCAACATATCGATATCTAGGGCGCAGTTGAATCTGTCCCTCCAGGCGATGACCCATGCTGGTAGTGCAGTGTCATCGGTGACTGGTGATGGTGGCTGGACCGGCTGTACACTAGGCAGAGGCGTACCATCATTGTGGGCTGGTGGGTTTGTTGACTGGTGGTCGCATGGCTGGCTTGGTGGCGGAGTGATGTTCCCACTGGTAGGGTTGCCTGGGGGGTAGCCGAGATCGATTCTGCAGGGCTGCTGGTGTTGGGAGGGCTGCTTACCTGCCGACGTCTGGAGCGGCGTGGGCGTCTAATCAGCGGTGGCGGAGAGTCATTATTGGTCGGCTGGGATGGGCATATGGACCAGTTGTTGATTCTCGTAGGTGGTGTTGTGGAGGCAGTCACGCTGGCGTAGGTGGGTGGCTGAGCTGCTGGGCTGGCTGCAGCATCAGAGGTTGCCGGTCGGCCGGTAGGATCACCGTTTTCAGCGATAGCTTGAGAGGCTAAGTAGTCTTCGTCCACTCCATAGGTCTGGCGCCTCGTCTTCTTGGGCCCTGTAGGAACCCGTGGGCGTGGTTTGGGATCTCTGGCCGTGCTTTCAGGTGACATGGATGGAAGTTGCGCTGAGCACGTAGCTGATTTGGCTTGATGTAATTTGACTTCTTTCAGCTTTTCAGAGCGGATATGGCACGCTCGGCATTCGAACAGTAGGCGACCTCCGTGGTTGCGTCTAATGTGACGGGCGAGGCCCCCATGATCCACGTAGTCACGGTAGACCGGGAGGCAAGCGGGGCAGTGGTAAGGCGGGCGTAATGGCACCAGAAGTATGGCCTCTGTTGGGCTGTTGGTCGCCATAAGTCAAATGTGTAGTATATAGGGGGGAGGAGAAAAAAGGGGCGGAAAAGCCTCTTGGGGTGCTATAGGCAACCAACCAAGAAGAGGCGGGAAGGGGAAGGAAGAACTACTACTTGGGTCGACCCAGGCAGTAGTAGAAGTATATGTTGCGTCGTGACCAGTGATCACGCCGCGATAGAAAAGTGGTTGCTGGTCAGGCAGCGAATACACTGTGCGTTTAAACAGTGCAGGCCGCCCTTCCAGCAGAAGTAGGAAGAAGGATAGGACAGAAAAAAAGTACTAAAAACAACTTACCGACTCGTCGGGGAGCATTCGGCTCGAAATCCTAGGGTCGTCGAGATGAGGCTGATCAGGCTTAATTAATGCTAATCAAGCTGATAAGAACAGATTTAAACGATTTTATTAAAACTCCAATAATATACAGGTATGGGATATAAGGTAGTGGAGTAAGCATAAGTCATACGCGACATGGGCGCATAGCCAGATATAATACAATGGGTAAGTATATACATAGAATTATCGACGCGACATGGGCTCATAGCCAGCCATGGGATGGGAAAGGTGGGTATACAGGGGTATGGGTTACAAGGTAAGCACATTGTCGCGACATGGGCACAAAGCCAGCCATGGGGTACAAGTAGTGGGAATACATACAAGGTAGAAGTTACGCGTGACAAGGCCAGCCTGCTGGGATGTACCTTGCGAGTGGTGGAAGCTGAGTTGGCGTGATGGGTTGGCTGCGGCAGGTCTTCTCGTGTGATGTTGGCTGTTGGAGTTGGTTGCAGCAGGTCTCCTCGGATGATGTTGGCTGTTGTTGTTGGTTGGTGGATGACTACGGCGGTTGGAGGCGAAATGACCGTTGTTGAGATGATGAAAGTAAATCTCGCGGCTCCAGCGAATGCAGTCACTAACCATGAGCTTTGCCATGGTATTAGAGTATTTTCTGCCAATACCCAATCGCTGAAGCACGGAGATGTTACTTGGGTCGTACGCGCCCAAGGAGCCAACGACGAAGGCGTCACAAAAGGTGTCGTATCCTTGGGCTCTAAAGTGGTGCGCAAGTGGGGAGTACTTTTCTATTTTCTTGGACCTGGCTGTGTTGAAGGCCTCGCTGCCGTTCTCAAAGGGGATCACAACGTCGACGATAGTGGCGGTCTTGGCGATGTCGTTGATGGCAACTGTCTGGCCGGCAGTTGTCGTCGTAGCCAGGGACCTGTTGGTTGCAGCGGACGGTGATGTCTCGGTCGTTGATAGCACGTCTGAGTCTGTTGAGAACGGCATTATGTCGCTCGGTTGCGAGGTGAAGGTTCCGGCCACAGTGGTTCAGAACGTGGGCCAGAGTCTCTTGTTGGTAGCCGCAGCGGCGGCATCTTGGAGAGAGTTGGCCGAAACGACGCAGCCCGTTTAGGGGCACCACACTGAGGCGGGCTCTATGGATAAACCTCCAATCCGCAAAGGAGGTGTAGAGCCCGTCTCTTAAGAAGTGGTTACTGGCAGGATGTTGTGCCGTAAGCTTTATTGCCTTGCCCTGATCGGGCTTTCGGAGGAGTCGGTTGAGGAGGTGGTTTTTTGCCATGCTGGTAAGGGCTTTGGAGGTGGTATGTCTGGGAATTGGATTTCCTGCTGCTGAGATGGTGATGGAGTCGTTGAAGATTATCCAAGCGATGTCCATGGTTTTACGGAGTCTTCGTGTGGCCATGCGGAGACGAGTCCAGGTGGATGTAATGTCCGCTGGGTCCATACCAAATTCCCCTTCCATGGAACCGTTAAGATAGGTGCATAAGTCGTCGAGGGATGGCGTGCGGCGAATGCGTTTTCGAACTACGCTGCGGAGGGAGTTGATGGCAATGGAACTCACTCTGGAGTCCCTGGAAGTAAAAAGGTGTACCCCATGCGTAATCTGACAGATGTCAGAGAGGGTGCTGCAGGGGGTGATGTTCGCACCTCCGTGGTCATAGGGGAGATGGACGACCTCAGCGCTTGCACGCTGGGGGAGATTTAACCATCTCTTAGCGTAGGTTTTGATGCGTCGATCAAGGGCGTGCAGGCGTTTCTTCGGGTTGGATCCGAGCAGGAGGTGGTAGGTAAGCCTGGGCAGAAACATGGTGTTAACGGCGTTTAGTTTCTGCCACGGCGCGAGGTTTGAGTCGTCGAGAAGTTGTAGATCTCTCTCAAGGTTGGTTATGATGTCCTCTGAAGTGTGGTGGGTAGAGAAGCCGGTTGGAACGCCCAAGTAAGAGTACGATTCGTTGGATCTCAGGAGTGGAATGGGCGCATCACACAGCGTGAAGGTGTCGTCGCCGGTGCTGTGTTGGCTTCCGAGGACAGATAGGGTGGCGCATTTGCTCGGTTTGAAGCAGAGACCGGCCCAGTCGGCCCAGTGAGAGATGTTGTCCAGCTGCTTCTGGAGGCCTTCGGGTGAGGGGCTGACTAGGACCAGGTCGTCTGCATAGGCAAGGATACCAATTTCCTCGCCCTCCAGAGAGTATCCCAGCTGAAGATTGTGTACCCGCCTAATAGCGGTCTCAATCACAATGTTGAATAACAGAGGGCTCAGGGGGCACCCCTGCTTGACGCCAGATTTGATGGGTATTTCGTTGGTGTAGCCATCGTGGGCTCTAATCTTGGTGGTGCAGTCTCGCAGTAGATTGTTGACTATGTCAATGCTTTCGTCATGGAGGCCACACCATTGTAAGCATTGGACAATGGTCTCGTGGGGCACAGACCCGAAAGCATTGCTAATATCGAGCCAAGCGATGTGGCAAGACCTACGCTTTCTCCTGGCGTCTTGAATGATGGATTGGAGGAGAAAGCTGTGGTCAAGGCAGCCCTCGTGTTGTAAGAACCCTTTCTGGGCGTTTGAGAGGATGCTGTTGACGTTGCACCAATTAAGGAGCCTGTTGGCGAGACAGGCTGAAAAAACCTTGCCCAAGGTGTTAGAAAGGGCGATGGGGCGCCAATTGCCTATGTTGCTGGTGCTGCCCTTCTTGTGGATCAGAACGGTGTTAGAGTTCTGCCAGCAGGGAGGAGTGGAGGAGGTGCGAAGTGCGGCGTTAAAGACGCTAGACAAGATGGTACCATTTGGATCAACTCTCATCCAGTGATGGTAGCGTAGGCCATCGGGACCGGGGGCGGTATTGTGGCATCTACGCAGACGAGAGGCGACTTCGGCAGGAGTGAAGGGCGCAGCAAGCGGATTGTTGGATTCCAGGCAGGGCTCAGGAGCATCAACAGGAGGTGCGGAGGGGTGGTGATGCGGGTTGTAGTCATAAAGACGGGTAAAGTGTGATTGTAGTACCTGTCTGCTGATACGGCAGTAGTTTGGCTGCCCATTGGTGATGAGGCCTATGGCCTTCTTTTTGTTGCGCCTGTACAGCCGTTGGATGTTCCTGGCGTCGGTGGTTGCCGGTGACTGGGACGAGGGCTGTGCGGCGGGTTGGATGGTCGTGTCGGAGATGGAACAGATGTCTTGTGCAAGAGCGACAAGATCGTTGACCATGGATTCCAACATATCGCCATCGATGGCAGCCTCGAAACGGTTCTTCCAATTGAGAACCCAGCTGGGGGTAGTGGAAGAGTCAGAGGCGGGGGGCTGGAAAGTGGTTTCGGAAATCTGATGGGAGGGGGTGCCGGCGGGAAATTGGAGTTGGTCATCCGTCGGCCCCCGTTGGAGCTGGAGATCAGCAGCAGAATCAGTGACAAGATGGTGATTGACTTCGACAGAGCCATGCAGTGGTGGGTCAGTTTGGAAGCTGACTTGACTGCTAGCGGAATGACGTCTCCTGGGTCTACCAGAGGCAGGCGTAGGAGTGGGACGACAAGTGGTCGGGGGGGTCGATGGTCCGATGCAGTGACCACAGGCTGAGTTCCCAGAAGTGGGTTCAGCGAAGTCGGAAGTGACGGCCCCCGGCGAGCTGTGGGGCAGATCGCCAATGGGGGAGTGGTGGCTGGCGACGTTGAGTGCCGAGGTCGAAGGGGAATGTTGAGGAGACTGGCAGTTGAAAGAGGGCAACCTGTTGGGCCTCCAGGGGCTGACAAAAGCCGGGGCAGGCATAGGCGAAGCAGCCTGAGAGTCTGCCTGAGGAGGCGAATCAAGAAGGCTTGTATCGACAGGCCGGATTACTCTCCTTCGTCTGGAGGGAGCAGGGCCTGGTTGCGGAGATGGTGAGCTCGATGAGCAGGAAGACTGGCGTCCAGGTGGAGCAGCGTTCTGATGGGGAGGTGCCCTGTTTTTCGCTTTTCTCGGCCGTAGAGGGATACGCATGATGCGGCGGTTGGCAGGAGGTGGAGGTGGAGGCGAATTAGCCTCAATGCAAGTGCGGCAGGCCTCAGCTCTGCGCTGGTGGGCCTTAAGGGATTTCAATTTGTCTAGAACCAGGCCGCAGGCACGGCACTCGAAGTGCAACGTGGTATCATGTTCCCTCTTGAGGTGCCTGACTAGTCCCGCATGGTCTATGTACTCTCGCGGGATTGGCAGGCAAAGCTGGCAGTTGTGCGGTGGTTGTAGTGGCACAAGGATTGAAACGGTGGGCATAGCAGATCAAATGTGCAGTAGAGCTGGAAAGAAGAGAAGCAGGGGCGGAAATGCCTCCTGGGGCGCTTAGGGCGACCTACCAAGGAGAGGCAGGAAGGGGAAGAAAGTTGCAGAAAGGGTGCTCACGCAGAGCACCGACCCGCCGCCAAGCGGAGCTGGCGACGATAGTGAAAGTGTTGCCGGTCGAGCAGCGAATACACTGTGCGTTTAAACAGTGCAGGCCGCTCTTCCGGCGGAAGAGAGAAGAGTAAAGGAAAGAGAAATTAGTGATACCAAAAAAAAAAAAAAATACTTACCACAGGAACTGGGGAGCAATGTAGGGCTCGTAATCCAGGCTGGGCATCAGTTATGATGAAGAACCATCAAGCTGATAAGAACAGATTTAAAAGCCCTTTATTAATATGATTAAAAAGTATATACAGGTAACCATTGCGGTTAGATATTATTTACATGGGCACAGAGCCAGCCAGTGGTAGATACAAAGGTGTGTAAAAGATGTAGTACAGATATGATAAAGAGGCAGTGCCTCTAGTACGCGCTCCAAGGGCTCACGGCCAGCTAATATTGCCAGTGTATGGCAAAGACAGTGGTACGCGAACGCGGTTACATGGGCTCAATGCCTGACATATGTTACATATGGGATGTCGTCGTTGCATTAGTTGCGGTAACCAAGATGATTGGCGTAGATGTCGCGGCTGTATCTGATGCAGTCGCTCACCATTAGCTTCCTCATCAGCTTGGCGTAACTCCTGCTTACCCCTAGGCGTTGAAGTACAGAGTCGTTGGCGGTGTCGTAACCACCCAGGGCTCCTACGACGAAGGCGTCTATATAGGTGTCATACCCTTGTCGTCTGAAGTGGTTGGCCAACTCCTCGTACTTCCGGATCTTCTCGGCTCTTGCACGGTCGAAGGCGTCGGCGCCGTTCTCGAAAGGTGTAGCCACGTCGACGATCGTTGCCGTTTTGGGGTTCTGGTTGAGCACCACGAGGTCAGGACGGCAGTTGCTCTCGAACCCAGGGATCTGCTGGTTGATGTACGTGGTGAGGTTTCGATGGTTAAAGGCGTTGTTCAGTCTGTCCAAAATTGCATTGTGCCTCTTTGTGATGGTACTGAGGTTCGGAGGACAATGATTTAGGACGTGGGCGAGAGTTTCCCGATGCCTCTGGCATCGTCGGCAGTTTTGGCTGGCGTTTCCAAACCGGCGCAGGCCACGCAGAGGTACCACGCTTAGCCTGGCGCGGTGGATAAATCGCCAGTCTGCAAATCTAGTAAAGCTCCCTCCACGGAGGAAGTGGTTGCTGTTGAAATTAGCTGCTGTTACTTTGAAGGCCTTGCCCTGGTCGGGCTTGTTTAAAAGAGATTGAAGGTAAGTGGCCTTAACAGCAGTGGAGATAGATTTCATGACGGTGGGTCTCTTGACGGGGTTGCCGTTGATGGATAAGGTGAGAGTGCCCTTGGTGTCGGGATGCCATTCGATGTCCAGGCGCTTCTTAAGGCGGCGGGTGGCCATGCGCAGACGGGTCCAGGTGGAGGGAACATCGTAGGGATCGCACCCAAACTCGTTGTCCATTGAGCCGGCCAGATAAGTGCAAAGGTCGGCATCAGTGGGCGGTCGCCGGATACGTTTCTCAACAACTACTTGCAGGGTTTTAAGTGCAAGGGCGGCGACGGTGGGATCCCTGGAATGGAGTAGGCTGTGAGCATGGTTTACTTGAGCCACGTCTGCGAGGATATTGCAAGGGGTTATGTTCGCCCCTCCTTGGGCGTGAGGCATGTAGAGGACCTCCGGACTGGCACGCTGTGGTAAGTTCATCCACTTCTTGACACACCGTTTTATTACTTTGTCAAGGTGGCTGAGCTTTTTCTTCTGGACCTTCCCCAGAGTGAGATGGAATGTGAGACGGGAGGTCAGAAAGGTGTTGACGCAGTCAATTTTCTGCCATGGGGCGAGGCAGGAGTTGTCGACAAGTTTAATGTCGGACAGAATCCCGTCGATGGTGTCGTCGGCAGATCGCCCCATGGTAAAGCCAGTCGGTATTCCGAGGTGGAGATAGCTGTCGTCTTTGTGGAGGCGGGGAATATTCGAGCCTTGGATGGAGAAGTGGGTCTGGTCATCGCAGCGGTACTTGCCAGCCACGACTAGGGTGGCACATTTCGAAGGATTGAATGAGAGGCCGCTGCAACGGGCCCACGACGACAGGAGGTCAAGTTGGGATTGGAGTCCAGCAGCAGACTTACTAATGATGGTGATGTCGTCTGCATATGCCAGTATTGAGAGGTTTTGGTCGTGCAGACAATAGCCATGCTGGAGGTCGTTAATTAGGCGTAGCACGGGTTCTATGACGAGGTTGAAAAGGACAGGGCTGAGTGGACAACCCTGTTTTACACCTGTCAAGACGGGGATGGGATCCGTGAGACCCGTGTGCCCTCGGATGCGTGTGTGGCATCCTTCAAGGAGATCCCTAATACAATCGATGGAGGAGGGACAGAGGCCACACCATTCGAGGCAAGTGAAGATGGTTGAGTGCGGGACTGAACCAAAGGCATTGCAGAGGTCCAGCCATGCAATGTGGCACTCGCTGTTCCTCCGACGGGCGTTCTGGATAATGGACTGGAGGATAAAGGTATGGTCATTGCAGCCTTCAAAGCGCATAAATCCCTTCTGTGCTGGAGAAATGGTGCCATTTTCCTCGCACCAGCACAGGAGGCGGCTGGCCAGGCAAGAGGAATAAATCTTACCAAGTGTGTTCGCTAGCGCAATGGGCCTCCAGTTGTGAATGTCGTTCTGGTCGCCCTTCTTATGAAGGAGGATGGTGTTGGACACCTTCCATGCGCTAGGAACGTGGCCAATGCGCTGGACAGCATTGAAAACTGCCGAAAGGATGTGGCCCTGGGGGTCTAGCCGGCGCCATATATAGTACCGGATCCCATCTGGACCCGGAGCGGTGTTGTGGCATTTACTAAGGCGCTTGGCCACTTCAGCTGGCGTGAACGTACCACATAGGGGATTGTTCGTAGCCGGTTGCAGAGCTGGTGGTAGGAGGTTGCGGAGGGCCTCATGATCTATCAGTTGAAGGCTGTTGGTGTCGGAGAAGTGGTCAGTGATGGTGGCATTGTCAATCTTACAGAAGCGATTGGCCCCACGGGTGACCTCTTCAAAGGCCTTGTGTCTATTGGCGCGATATAGGCGCTGTAACCGACTGGCCTCGGCAGCACTGTAAGTGCTACGGGGGTTGCTGGCCTGTGGCGGCCTGGTTCGTCTAGGGCGATGATGCTGCCCGTACTGCTGTGGGGTCATGCTGCGGGCAAGGTTGGAAAGATCATCAACCATTGCCTCGAGCATGTCCTCGTCAACGGCGCAGTCGAACCGGTCACGCCAAGCAATGACCCACGGAGGGGGGGCGGAGGTGGAGTCGTTGAGGGGAGGCCGAGGTGAGGAGACGCACGACTGATGTGCGTCGGTAGCCAGTTGGGACGGTGGCTGGGGTCCAGAGACACATGACAGATGTGTGTCGTCAGCCGGTTGGGATGGCGGCTGGGGCTCCGGGACGTCAGCTGGAGGAGAGCCAGATGCAGGCATGGCTGCAGTGGGGGCAGCAGCTGCGGAGCCAGAGGCGTTAGTGGACGTGATCGAGGCGTTGGCCGGCGAGACAGGACTACTAGTGTGGCTTGAATTACTCGCCGGGCGGCGCCTACGCCGCCGTGGCCTTCTCACCAAAGGAGGGGTGGAGTCGTCGATCGTTGTCTCAGCCGGTGACGGGTGCTGCTCCTGAGTACCAGGTGCCGAGGCGTTGGTAGTAGGAGTGGCAGGACAGCTGGGGGTAGGCCTGGCCTGAGAAACGACAGGCTGGGGCTGACAGTTACCCGTCTTGCTGCCTTGGCTAGCCTGAGAAGCCATGTATGCTAAGTAGGCCTCGTCACGGATGGGGTGCTTTCTGAGCCCGGTGGGGATTCTGCCACGCTGTAGCTTAACCTCTTTAAGCTTGTCAGACCTTAGCCCGCAGACGCGGCATTCAAAAGTGAGGCGACCACCATGGGTTCGGCGGAGGTGGCGAGAGAGGCCCCCATGGTCAACATAGTCCCTGTACACAGGGAGGCAAGGAGGACAATGGTAGGGGGGCCTGAGAGGCACGAGTAATGTAACTTCAAGCGATTTACTCGATGCAGCCATTGATCAAATGTGCAGCAGGAAAGTAGGGGGAAAGGGGCGGAAAAGCCTCCTGGGGTGCCGAAGCAGCCTACCAAGGGGAGGCGGGAAGAGGAAGAAAGCAGCGTATAGGAGAACTCTACGCTGGGAAAGGATGCTCACGCAGAGCACCGAATGGCTACCGCGAACGGCGCCGATAGGAACAGTGTTGCCGGTTGAGCAGCGAATACACGGTGCGTTTAAACCGTGCAGGCCGCTCTTCCGGCGGAAGAGAGAAGAAGGTAGGACAGAAAAGTCAGTACAACTTACCCAAGGGCCGGGGAGCTGGCAACTCGGAGTCCGGTCGGGAACCTGGAAAATAAAGCAAGATTACTCATAAATAATCAAGCTGATAAGAACAGATTTAAAGTTGTTTATTAGTAAATTATAAAATATACAAAGAGATATGTACAGAGTAAAATGGATAGACATGGGCACGTAGCCAGCCAGTGAGATACAGTGAAAGTATGGTGTTTAAAGTATATACATGGAGGGGTGTGAACCCCAAGTCGCGTTTACAAGGGCGCAAGCCAGCTAAANAACAGATTTAAAGTTGTTTATTAGTAAATTATAAAATATACAAAGAGATATGTACAGAGTAAAATGGTTAGACATGGGCACGTAGCCAGCCAGTGAGATACAGTGAAAGTATGGTGTTTAAAGTATATACATGGAGGGGTGTGAACCCCAAGTCGCGTTTACAAGGGCGCAAGCCAGCTAAAGAGTACAATAGATATACAAACGCGGTTTACACGGGCTCAAGCCTGACAGCGCGGTACATAAAGTGTTGAGTTTCCTGATGAGGAGTACTACGGCCTATGAGAACGGTGGCCGAGGTGGTGCATGTAGATCTCCCTGCTGTATTTTACACAGTCACTGACCATGAGGTGGCGCATCATCTTGGCGTATCTCCTGGAAATGCCGAGGCGCTGGATGACACTTTCATTTGCGGCGTCATAGCCGCCAAGGGCCCCCGACGATGAACGCATCGATGAATGTGTCGTACCCGAGGTTCCGGTAGTGGTTTGCAAGATTGTTGTATTTTTGGATTTTCTCTTCTCGGGCACGGGAGAAGGCGTCTTCGCCGTTTTCAAAGGGCGTGGCCACGTCGATTATTGTTGCTGTCTTGGGATTGGAGTTCAGTACAACGAGATCTGGGCGGCAGTTGCTAGCAAAGTCTGGAATCTGTTGATTACAATAAATTGTTAAATTTTTATGATTAAAGGCGTTAAGAAGGCGATTTAGTACAGCGTTATGTCTCTTGGTTATATGGACGAGGTTTGGGGGGCAATGATTTATGACGTGGGCCAACGTTTCCCTATGACGCTGGCATCGGCGGCAGTTTTGGCTAGCGTTGCCGAAGCGGCGTAAGCCGCGGAGGGGGACAACGCTAAGCCTTGCCCGATGAATAAATCTCCAGTCGGCGAAAGTGGTAAAATTACCTTCGCGCAGGAAGTGATTACTGTTAGTATTACCTGCTGTGAGGCGGAAAGCCTTGCCCTGGTCGGGCTTGCGAAGGAGGGCCGTTAGGAATGTGGACTTAACTGCGTCGGAGATGACTCTTGCGGCGTTGGCTTTGGTGAGGGGTTTTCCATCTATTGAGGGTGTTAAGGTGTTGTCGTCGTTGGGGTTCCAGGATAGGTCGATGCGTGTCCTTAGGCGTCGAGTTGCCATCCTGAGCCGGGTCCAGAGGGAGGGGATGTCGTAAGGGTCGCATCCAAACTCATTTTCCATGGACCCGGACAGGTAGGTACATAGGTCAGTGCTGGTCGGGGTTCTTCTGATGCGTTTTTCAACCACCTTTTCTAGGGTCTTGATGGCTAGGTTGCTGACTGCAGGATCCCTAGAGGAGAAAAGGTTTACAGCATGGCTTACCTGAGCAGCGTCTGCGAGGATGGCGCAGGACGTTACATTGGCGCCGCCTTGGCTGTTAGTCATGTGGACGATCTCTGGTGAAGCCCGTTGAGGGAGATTCATCCATCTCTTTACGAAGCGCTTTATGTTTTTGTCCAGGTTGTTTAGCAGCTTCTTGGAGACACTACCTAAAGCAAGGTGGAAAGTGAGGCGTGAAGTGAGGAATGTATTAACACTGTCAATTATCTGCCACGGCGCAAGGCACGAGGCGTCTATACGTTTGAGGTCGTTGAGGATGCCTTCCACAACGGTGGCAGCAGAGCGTCCGACGGTGAACCCAGTAGGGATGCCGAGGTGCATATAATGGTCTTCTTTGCGCAGCTGGGGAATGCTGGCCTCCTGGATTGTGAATCCAGTGTTGTTGGCACAGCGATATTTACCTGCTGTGGATAGTGTAGCACACTTGGAGGGATTGAAGAGTAGGCCATTGTTCCGTGCCCAGGTGGAGAGTAAGTCTAGTTGCTTTTGCAGGCCGTCGGCAGAGGAGCTGGCGATGGTAATATCGTCAGCATATGCTAACGCCGAGATGGACTGGCCATGTAAGTTGTATCCGACTTGAAGGTCAGACACAAGGCGGAGGGCGGGCTCAACGACGATGTTAAATAATATGGGGCTGAGTGGGCAGCCCTGTTTGACGCCTGCTGAGATGGAGATGGGATCAGTGAGCCCTGTACTGGAGCGGATGCAAGTGTGGCATCCGGTGAGAAGGTTCTTGATGATGTAGATGGAGGGGGCTCCCAAGCCACACCATTTGAGGCAGTCGATGATGGTGGAGTGAGGAACAGAGCCAAACGCGTTGGCAAGGTCGAGCCACGCAACGTGAATTTCTCTGTTCCTGCGCCGAGCATCTTGGATGGCGGACTGAAGCATAAAAGTATGTTCAGAGCAACCCTCGAACCTCATGAAGCCTTTCTGCGCGGTAGAAATGGTGTTATTTTGCTCACACCAGCGCAGAAGGCGGTTGGCTATGCAGGCCGAGTACAGCTTGCCAAGTGTGTTGGCAAGTGCGATTGGGCGCCAGTTGTTCACGTCGTTGCGATCACCCTTCTTGTGGATCAAAATGGTTGTGGAAGTTCTCCAGCTGGAAGGAATGACGCCGATACGCTGGACCGCGTTGAAGAGAGCCGCAAGGATATGGCCCTGTGGATCAAGGCGGCGCCAGGTATGATATCTAACTCCATCGGGGCCAGGTGCGGTGTTGTGACATCTGGCGAGTTTGTTGGCGACTTCCGTGGGCGTGAAGGGGTCGCTTAGCGGGTCGTCTGTGGATGGGCTTAATGGTGGCGGGAGCTGGTCGCTTGGTGGCCTGGTGCTGGCAGGTTGGCTGTAAATATTCGTAAAATGGTTAGCAAGTGAGGCCTTACCAATTTGGCAGAACCGTTCGGTGCCACGGGTGACTTCATCGAAGGCTTTGCTCTTGTTGAGTCTGTAGAGGCGTTGTATCCTGCTTGCCTCTGCTGCGCTATAACGCGGTCGTCTGTTGTTGTTTCGCCAGGATGGTGGTGGTTGTCGGCGTTGTTGCCGGTTAGGGTTCTGCGGCCGTTGTTGTGGTGCCATGTGTTGGGCCAGGCCGATGAGGTCGTCGACCATGACCTCCAACATGTCCTCGTCAAGTGCGCAGTTCAGGCGCTCTGTCCAGGCCACAACCCAGGATGGGGGCTCAGCCGTATGGTCGTCGTTAGGCGAGGTGGAAGAGGTGTGTGGTTGGGTGGCAGGAGGAGCCTCGACGATAGGTTGAGCAGTACTTTCAGTGGCGGCTGGGGTGTTGATGGCATCTTGGAGAAAGAATTAGAAGGGCTGTCCGCATTAAGCAGCGGACTCAGGCCCTTGTAGAAGTAGGAAAGAAGAAGGTAGGAAAGTACGAAGAAGGAGCGAGAAGAGGAAACTAGTGTGATAGGAAAGTAGGAAGGAGAGTGCAATCAGGGGGCCCCCCATGGGACCCCACGGGCGCCTGCATCGGGTTCATTTTATTAAACAAAATACAATACCATACATTAACATACACAGTATAAAACTTAACAAAAATTTGCGCCACACTTTGGCCATACAGAAATTTACAGAATTTTCTCTCCGACAATATTCCAATGCAGATTAAATGATAAACAACAAAAAGTACAAAAATAATGCCACCACTACTTGTGGTGCATTGACATCAGGTGGAAACTATGCGCAACGTTGCAGTTCTTTTTGAAAGCAAGGACACTCTTTGTCCATAGTGTTGTGGTTTGTGTTCTTAAGATTTTTCCTATGACAGTTTGCACATCTTGCCTTCTGCTGTTTATTGCAATCCTTATACAAGTGTGAATCCCCACAGTGACTGCAAGTCACGTCTTCTGAGCAAGAACTAGCGAAGTGTCCGAAACCCAAGCACTTGAAACACCTTTTGATCCTAATGTAATCGTATACCGGGCAACGTGCCCAGCCTATGTTTAACTTTCCTTCTTTTATAATAATTTCTCTGAACATCGGAGTTACTTCCAAGAACCATGTAACAAAGTTTTTATCACGTTGCGCAGTGGAAAATTTAAAGTTTACTTCATCTTGCATATAAACTTCAGACATGTTACCGCAAAAGCACTCATTTTGTTCATACATCATCTTTTTTATGTCCTCTTGTTTAATTGTTGCTGGCACTGAAACCATCTTCAGCAATGGTAGCCTTTTCTGCTCTGTTTTAAGTTCCAATTCTCTCACTTTCCTTATCACTCTTGCCATTTTGTTCATGTCCTCCGTACAAAACAAATCAATTAAAACTGCCCCATTGTTGGCCTTCCTAACTCCCTTAATTCCTATTCCCAGTTTATAAGGGTCTATCTTCTGTGTCAATATTCCTTTTGTTTGTTCGTATGAATTCTCTTTATCTTTGCTATTAACCACTAATGAGTACCTTGGTGTGGAGTTTTTAACCTTCACCTCCGGTAGTGATTTCCCCAGTTTTAAAATTTCGCTGTAACTTGGTGTTTTATCTTGTGTTTTTGCTTCCCTATTAAGATTTTTATTCAGTTCTTTAATATCCCCTTTTACTGTAGAAATCTCTTCTATTGTTTTAGCTATATTTGTTTGCAACATTGTTGCCAATTCTGTTTTAAAACTATCCTCATTTCCTTTATCCACTTCCTGTTTGTTTGACACTGCTAATTTCTTAAGTTCTCCTACTTCCTCTTTTATGTCTTTTATCTCTTTAATAGCTGCTATTGTTTTCTCATTTATTGTATCAAAAATCTCTTTTAAATCACTTTTAGTTACGGAGACTGAAATCTCCTCTTTTTTATCCTTTGAATGGATAGTTTCTTTCAATTTTTCTTCTGCTAAATATATAATTTTCGAAATATTCTCTATTATAAACCGTTTATGCTCTTTCGTTGATAATTTACCATTAGGATTTTCTTCTAAATATCTCTTAATTCCCTTAAACGGTTTAGAGATTTCCTCCATGTAACTCTCTATTATGTCATTTTCTTTTCCTCCCATTATTTGCACAAGAAACAATCTTATAATATTTATCAATAAATCTAAAAATAGCTTCTAACTTCACGGATATTAACAACTCGGCCGCCGGAAAAGCCGTTAGGGAAAAACCGTTGACTCACTAGCTGAGTAGGTCGTTGACCTCGTTAGGTGCAAATTTAATCTTAAACTTAAAACTGCTATATCTTCCGAACTATTACAGTTATCTTAACCAAATTTTAGCCACAATTAGTAAAAATTATGCTAATAACGATATTGTCACTAGTTTCGAGAAATGTTCCACCGGAAGCCCGATGCGGGCCGATTGAGAATGACGTTAAAGTCTAAATATCTTCCCAAATAATGGGTCCATTGTAACCAAATTTTAAATGTTTACTCACAGTATGTCCATACATCAAACTCTGTCGTCAGTTCCGGATTATCGGCCCTCGTTCTCCGGAAAAACGGCTCGATATTTTCCAAACTTCACCTTTCCGTATCTCAAAAAGTTTTAGTCGGATTTAAAAAATTTTTTCACTGTGTTATTCCTCATCAATTCCCGATTCCAACGACGTATGGCACTACTCTGTAAAGGTATTATCCCTCGAGAAACTGCGCGATAACGCGGAGCACACTTTCCAGGCAGCCACTTCACTCGACGACTCGACGCCCTCTGGGGTGTTGATGACAGGAGGAGAGGTTCTGACGACTTCTGCGTAGGTGGCAGCGACTTCAGGCGTGCTTCTCGGGGTGGAGGCGTCAGCGTTGCTGGTGGTGGAGCTGCGGCGTCTCAGTTGTCGTGTCCGACGGCGGGGACGTCTTACCAGGGGAGGCGTGCTGTTGCTGTCATCGTCCTGGGTGCAGGGCGGGTTGGGGCAGGCTTCCTCGGTGGGCAGATCGTGGGTGGATGTGCTGGCAGGAGTTAATGGTGCCTGGACATCGTGGTGGACTGATGGTTGGCAGTTGCTGGCGCTGGCAGGNGAATTGTCTTTTTCTTGTAAATTTATTGTCGAATTTTCCACTGTTCATTTTCTTATTTTCTACGTATGTTACTAATATTTCTTTTTGTTCTTCGCTTATTTTTAAAAATAAAACATTGGACGTTTTCATTTTGTTTCTGCGTACTGTATTGCTATAAGACAACTTTTAACTGTAGCACGTGTAAACTAATTCACGTTGATTTGTTTACAACTTGTTACAGTTAAGTTGATTGGTCGATTCATTATAGTCGCAAACCCAGATGCATTGTAAATAATCCCATCGTGCTTAACGACACACGCGACCGAGTGAGTACGACGTATTTCCGCTCGCCTTTCGAGTTCGCTCGAAGAGTCTAACTCGAGACTACCAATTATGTGAGTCATAGGGTGCGTTTACTTCTGAGTTAGCAGTGCTAATTCTGATAACCGGATGTGACGTCATTAGCACGTGTATTCGTGCTTGCTTGTCCAATTCGAAAGTGAACACATACGCTAACAAGAAATATGGCGGTTTCCAGCCATATTTTTGGGAAAAATCGGCTTCAAATATCAAAAGGTCGTTCCTATAACAATTAAGAGAATCGATAAAAAGAAACTTAGAAAATGTTCTTTCTTTGTAAAATCTTATTTTTATTTTCGCAAACGAAAATATGGGGCACTTATTATACAAAGTGGATTTTGAAGATATTAAAACTTTTATTTTTTGCAACTTTGTTTATTTGTCGAAATATTTGAAGATTATTTCCTTTATAGTCATTTCCTCCACGGATTCTTCCGGAAACTGAACAGGCCCGGTTGCTTGGGACTCTTCTTCCGTTATACCCGAAACGGGGAGATCCGCGGGTGGAAGAACAATCCTGGTGTTGTACAATTCTCTCAAATATTCGTCCGATTGGGGTAAAGCGTAATTAGCGCCTTCGTATTCCATGGCAGCCGCGTCTAAATGATTCTTTTTGTCTCGGTCGAGTTGCCACTCACTGGCAAATTGCATTCCGCACTCGTCGCATAGAAACGATTCTTCGCCCCTTTTCCAATCGGATGCGGTGACAGAATATTCCACGCTTTCTCCTTCTTCCAGTCCTTCTTCGGACGTCTTAAAAACATATTCGATACATTTGCAAATTATCTATTTACGTATTAAAAGCAAAATGTTCCCTCCTCACCGAAACAGACACTTTACGAAGGAGCTGCGCGCTAGTAGGTATATTCGCTCAATACCTACCCGAACTGATTTTATAGGGCGCGTTGCCGATGAAAAGCTAAAAATGGCGCACTAACGACTAGCGACATCTCGTCTGGTATCGGCTTCTAGGCTATATCGCCCGGTGGTAAAGGGCGACGTAATTGTCACGTAACAGTAGTTGTACGCGTTTATGACGGTCGTTACGCGGGGGAATAATGCCTTCCGGGATATGTTTTAAGGAGTAACTGGCCCCTATTCGGGCGTTACAGACGTCGATACCCGGAAAACTCCACGCGCCAACCCCCCACCGAACTCCCGGTGTTGGGGGAACGGAACCGCTCGGTCACTGGCGGGCCCGCGGTATCTTAATGGCCGTCACGACATACGCCCCGGTGTGACAGGATCGAAAAATACGTTCGGGAAACTCGTGGATATATCGAAAACGAAAGTTCTGTCACCGCCATTTAAAAAATCATTTCATTTACAATCTGAAATTGTCAAAACAGCTTGTAAACGGTGTTTAGTATAAAAGTGAAAAGGAACAATTCGCGTAGAGTTCAAGTACTTCCGCAAAGAATCCAACACTAAAGAATACTGTACTCGTGACGGTAATCGTTCGGTGTCCGACTATTACCGTTAACAATTCGATCATACGTTTAAGGCCCTGTACACACTAGGCGTTTTTCAACGCGCGTTTAACGCCGAGCTAACGCGCGTTAGCTCGGCGTTCGACGAGCGTTAGTTCGGCGTTTAGCACTGGCNAGGAGGAGAGGTTCTGACGACTTCTGCGTAGGTGGCAGCGACTTCAGGCGTGCTTCTCGGGGTGGAGGCGTCAGCGTTGCTGGTGGTGGAGCTGCGGCGTCTCAGTTGTCGTGTCCGACGGCGGGGACGTCTTACCAGGGGAGGCGTGCTGTTGCTGTCATCGTCCTGGGTGCAGGGCGGGTTGGGGCAGGCTTCCTCGGTGGGCAGATCGTGGGTGGATGTGCTGGCAGGAGTTAATGGTGCCTGGACATCGTGGTGGACTGATGGTTGGCAGTTGCTGGCGCTGGCAGGGGCCTGGCTGGCAGCATTCTGCGATGCAAGGTAGGCTTCATCGAGGCCGTAGTCCTGGTGTTTACGTCACCAGACTAAGCCTAATGTTAGGCTTAAAACCTATAACTTAGAATAATTCTGACCAGGAGCTCAAGAGAAACACGTCTTACCTGCTTGAAGTCTAGACTCTTTCGCTCAGTACTAATACAGGGTGTTTATAATTAAAGTTCCACTTTGAAATGGCCGTAAAATGAAAACAACTGGACGAAATGTTATCAAACTTGGTAATAGTGTACGGGGCGTCGTGGGATTTTATTTCCCGCAAAAAAAAATAGTTCAAAAACTCCCCACCAACGGAAAAATGGCGCCGTCTGCAATATTGTTAAACGAAATAAGACACGAAGACATGGTTGAAAATGTTTTTAATCGGTTTTAAAACGCGTTACAGAGCGTGTTCAATGCGGTGTCGTAAATGTGTAAAATGATATCGTTTTATAGTCTAACCATAAACCGAATTATAGGATCTTTGTTTTGTATTATTTGCATTATTTACCTACAAGCAGTTGATTATCGGGCTACCGACAATAAAACTTTTAATAACGAACCCCGGATAAAAGATTATATCAAATCGACAACGAAAGGATTTTCGTTACAAAGGAAACAATTATTCCGCTCAATCGCATTATCGTTCGAAACTTTCACCTTTCCGCTGTAATAATTTTTATTTTTAATATTATTATTAAAATAAGCGCAAAAGTGAAAGTTTTCGAGTACAGTGTGAGCCGGATAAGAATGAATAAATCACATTATCATAATCTTTGCTCTTATACACAACTTAATATGATAAAATAACAATACAAGGTATTGCTATTTTATCACATAGATTCAAAATGTAAGTAAAGTAAAATCGGTAAGCATCTTTGTTACACTTTTAAAGTAAATATTTAACCCGCGATTCGCAGTTAGACTCGGACCCATCTTCGGAAAAAGTTTTCCGCGGCCGATACGAGAGAATCTAGCATCGCCTATAGCAAAACGGGAGCGCCGCCGTTATTTCTCTCCGATTCGAAAGATTTAATCAATATTTATCTTTTATTATCTATTTTATGAACTTTTAAAGTAATTTTATAATTAAATTTCAAAAAAAGTAATTTTTAATTAATTAAATCAGTTTGAGTCGGTCGAGAAAGAAATTCTCCAGTCCGATTCGCTAATATTTGCGCACGCGAATCTGACGTTTTTATTCATAATTTAAAATAAGTCTGAATAGACCCCCTGTAAAAGAAATATCGCCATCGATTTTGTATTGTAAACCTAACCTAAAATAGTAACAAAGCGCAACGAAAATCTTTGGCATCGAAGCGGAATCCGTTGGCATTTATTGTCTCGCGTAAAGGAATTTTTTTATATTCACCCAACGTATTGATCTTTCTTTGCGAAAAATTAAACAATGTTTTACAAATTTTGAAAGTATCGGTTGGTCGTAATTTTTTAAATGTCGTTTACCACACAAACATTCTTCGTTTTACGTTTAATTTTCTCTAAAAGTCGAAGGCAATTTCTTTTAAATTCGATACATTGCAAAGAATAACAATGGGATTTTTTGCCTTCTTCGATAAATCGACGGAAACAATTCGTTGTTAGAACCGGTACACGAAGCCGAACAAAGAGCAAACAAAACCTGTCAAATGTCGGGTACATTGATTAAAATTTATTGTTGCTTATTCCGCAATTCTTTGAAAGGGACAATGGAATTTTCTATCCATGCATCGCGGGCATAAATTAAAGCGTAGGCTCGAACTTCGTCACGAGATGTATTAAAAGAATCGGAGATATTCCATCCCGAAAAAGTGACTTGTTTATTCTATAATATTAGTCCGGTCGCGTTCTACGCGTCAAATTTTGAACGTAACGGAGGAAATGATGGTTATCGCGTTGCTGGCGTTTACTTTTCCGCGGGTCTTGGCAAATAAAGGTACGTTTGCATTTTTCAATATGGCGTCTTTGAAAAAACCACTTTTTTCGTGTTTTTCGACAATGTATCCACGTTAGTACGATTCGTATAAAATTAGAGGAAACTTTAAATTTTTGCAACACGCAGATTTGTTATACGGCGGAACCCGGTTAATTCGAATCGCTCGGGGCGAGAGTTAAAAAGTTCGGAGGTCGGGCTAAAAATTGAGGTCTCGCGCACGGGTTTTCGGTGACTGACAATAAACTAATGAAACGAAATTCTCCGCGTGTCGTCCAGAAACCCGGCCGACTTGCATTTTAAATTTCGAATATTACGTTAATAATTATTTCTTTTTCCAGAAATGTTTAACCAAAGCTATATTTGGAAGATCGCCGTACCCAATGTAAATATTTTCTACTTATATTTCTATATTTCGGTGGCCCTCTATTCTTGTACCGCGTGTTTTAAAATATTTTACGTCGTAGCCCGAGGATCACCGAGGAAAAACGTGTGGAGAAATAGTGGAAAACTCGACCGTACTAAGTGCGCTGCGGAAAAAATTAAATTTTAGGTAAATTATTTCGAAAATTAAACCTTTTTTGAAATACGCAATTCATACGTCGTTTAAAAACAGTTGCCGAGTGGCTCTTCCTACAATAAAAGAGAAGTACGAAGCGGGCCCTTATTACGTCTTGTATAAACAACTTTATAGAAAAGTAAGTACTCTCTATATAAATAAATAGAATATCAAATTTTTCAAATGAAATAACGGATATAACTGATTCTTTGCATCGTGTCACTTTCAGAAAATCACGCAGATAATTACTAACTGATTCCTCTTTAGAGTTTCATTGGCCGAACGGAAGATTCGTCCGTCAAACTAGACATAGCTTCCCGACCTATAACAACGTCGCTTACGTTACGTTTCGTACGCCCGTCCCAACCCGACTTAAACCTGCTTTGAAAATATCGTACGCGACGTACCGGAATGATTCGAAATGTAAATCTAATGTTAACTAAACAATGAAAGTTTAGTAAATTGGCAGAGACGCTTTGGCGCGATACGAAATTACAGTTTTAAAGTTAAAGTGTCAACAACGAAATACTTATCTAAAAGATCCAACGAGTCGCTTAACTTACCCGGCAACATTTAAAATCGCCTGCGACACCATCCGTTACGATATTTTATTAAAATAAACTTTTTATGTTTTTAACTATTATAAAATGGCAAAAAGATTAATTTCCAGGGGAGAAATTGGTTTATTTTTTAAACTTTTAAAATACTAATAACCGGTAAAATCGTCGTTCAGTCCGAACTTACTCGAAATACGACAACCCACCCCCGTCTATTTCCTCACTCGTCGACCACTAACCGTCAAAATTTAGCGGCATCGATCCCCAAATAAGGAAATCTCCGTGCAAAATTACAAAAACCTTTGACAAAAAGCGCAGTTATTAAGCATTTCCATACGTCTTATTCCTAGGAACGTATGGAAATGCCGAATTGTTCCTTTTGGGCTTAAAACTTCTATTCCGCGCTCGGAAATTGTTTGCATCTGCAGAATATAACTTATTGAATTGTTAGAACAAGACAAGGCGACACTGCCGAAGGGCTCCCTACTAAGATGGAAGACGCGATAAGAAAATCCGGAAAAGTCTGTATAATCCATCAGGTAGCCGGGCGATCAACTACTTCCTAGAAAATTACTCGCCTGACCCGCTTTGGGTTTATTTGTAAACAGTTTGATATTTCGTATGGCGAAATCCGAGTTAAACCTCCGACTTTACGATCGGTACGGTACGTATAGCAGAAATAAACGTCGCGTGCTGTTCTCCGGCGTCACATTTCCAGAGACGAGAGAAGTATCGAACAAATATATTTTACGTTGTTTTTTTCTTCACCACTAGGTGCATTAATAGACACGAGGCATTTTACATCATCTTTATTAATCTTCCACTAGCCGAGCTAATGTAGATTAATAAAGATGATGTAAAATAAAGAAAAAAACAAATAAAGGAAGACACGGTCTCGGAAATACATAAATATTTTACGTTGTTTAAATGTAGCCTATTTCGTTGTCGGATAGACTACGGAATAGCGTAGCGTAGACTTCTGGAAAAGTAGCTTCTAGTTTGCCACTTAATCCAGTCGCTACCAAAATATAAACGCGATAATCTACCAAAATCTATTACTAAAGAACGTACAAGTTACTAATGTGTACTTTATTACCGTCCGGGGACTTAGAATCGAGAAGGACAACGATTAGACCGAATTTCCTAATCTAAAGACGTGGAAGAACGGAAGAGCTAAATACGAACGAGTCCTCCGACGGGTCGAGTCGCGACCGTCACGAAATAATAACTGCCTCTCGCGAATGTCTATTTATTCGATATTTTACACGTAAATAGGAAGGAGACGTCATATTAATGCCCGGTCCGGTGACTTATAGTTCCTCTCTTCTGGTGGATTTCTCCTCCCCCGTCCGCATCGTTCCAATAAAATTCGTCGTAAATAGAATCGAATCCAAATTGAATTGGAATGCGATTTTAAGACCTTTCTCTTTGCAGGTAAGAATTTTATTTATTTGAATGTTCGTAACTAGAATATTAAGGATGCAAAACTATTTAACATTAAGAAACACGATTAGCCTGGAAATGTATCGGATTATTTCTCGCGTGTTTGTGGTAATACAGTAGTTCGTTCTGTCTATTTCCAGGTTTGGCTGGCAATTTTGACCACAATCGTTTCGGCAGGATTCTTTGTGACAAAAATAATTAATTACAACTTGAAAAGAGACGGAATTAGAGAACATTGGACTTTCCAAAAGACGTTTTGGTTTCTTTTCGTGGTGCTGAACAGACAAGGTAAAGTCACGCCTTTATCACGGACTTTCCGTAAGATAACTCGGGTAATCTTTTATAAGTTACTTTTTACAGCGGTTAATATGAATCCTATACGTCGATTTCCGTCGAGATTATCCGTGGGAATTTGGTTACTTTCGACGTTGATTATGGTGTCTAGTTACAGCGGGATTTTGATGTCGTACTTGACCGCTCCGTCTAGCCAATCCGTTCCCACCACGTTCTTGGAATTGGCCGAATTGGTGAAGAGAGGAATTTATTCTTGCGGAATATCTGCCGACGACACCATGTATAAAATGCTAAATGTAAGTGATTAATTAATAGGGTACTAACTAAACATTCGAGTCTCCCGGAATTCGCGTACAATTACAATTAAACAAAATTTGAGCCAAGTTCCATTTTGTCCTTTTACAGACTTGTGAATTTTATCGAAATATATATTAACGTGAAAAACAAAATTGACGACTTAAAACAGTTGATAACGTTACAGAAAGTAGCGTAAATTTTTGCATTTTAAGATTCGTTTTATTTATTTGTTGACTGCTTCTGTCGACCTTTAATTGTAATTGTCGAAGACAAATGTGTGCCCGTGCGAAAGTATTAAATAGAACTAAATCCAACATTCGATCCATCCGTTTCCCAAAGAAAGAGCGAAACATTTATTCTGGTTAACTTCCGAACACGGACGGGAACGTTTTAATGGCGCCTTATACAGGAATTTTTGTTACAAGAGTTTTTCAACTCGTGAAAAACATTATCATTTTTACAAAGTAAATCTAATTATCATTATTCTTGGGTGAATGGTAAGAAAACAAAAATTGAGAAACAATTTTTATTTTTATGCAATGTTTTTTATATGTATAAATAAAACTTTTTATATAAAAACAATTTTTTTATATGTATAAATAAAAGGACGAAAGTATTAAGTATTATCAACCGACAGAGAAATAGCTGATAATCGTCGTCGTTTAACTTTATAATGGCGAGTCTCTCCGTAGCAGCGCCGTCAGTCGCGTAGAGTCGTTTTTACACCGTACACACCGAGACATTAGGCTTAACTTACAAGCGCGCTTCAGTTTTAAAAAGGGAATATTTTTGACAAGGTTCGAGTTAACCGACGTTGGCGTTTGGCAGGGTCCGTAACCCGAGAGCGAGAGAAGTATACACTAAACTTATTCAGAAAAAAACTTTCGTTATAACAACCGTCAGAAGGCGCCGCTGTTTAAAATACAGGAGGAAGGGTTAAACGATGCTAAATGGCGGAGAAAGAAACTAAAAGCAATAAATAAAATAAAATATTAAAACTATCGCGACACCAAGCGTAATAATAAAATGTATATGCCAACAACTATAAATAATCAATAGTTATAAATTAAGACAAAAATGTAGAGATTAATTAAATTGTATAATTCGAACCGTTTTAAGTGGTTAAATTATTCGTAGGAATCAGGATTCGAATTCACGAAGATCTTATTAGAAGACGTTACTTCAAAAGATAACGTCGTGGACAATCCTACAAAAGTAGTGGCAAAGCTGCAAAAAGGACACTTCGCCTACATCACTACCGTACTTTATTATAAAGGAGTCATTCAGCCCGAAAAAGGACACTGGGTGACTTCCGTCGATTCTCTGGCAGAAATTCCCGTTTCGTACGGAATTAATAAGAGATTCCCTTACAGAAAATATATTGACAGAACGTAAGTATTTCTCATTATTTTCCCATTTTTCTACAATTATAAAATTTCATTTCTATTCAGAATTTCGACTCTGGCCGCCGGCGGATTGCTGCAGTCAAGAAAAAAAAGAATTGCCGATTCGGTCGAAGAGAAAACTAAAGAAATTCGACCTTTGACGGTGGAGAATTTTCTAGCCGCTTTTCTTTTGTTGGGAATCGGATACGCTGTATCTATTATCGCTTTGATTTTGGAGTTAATAATTCGCAGACAGTGGCCAGTCCGTAACTCCGTTTCGACAATCTCTTCTTAAAGCACAACACTTAATTTCCGAGTCTTTCTCTTCTTTAAACCACGCGAACGTCGGTTAAAGTTCGAACACAAAGGAAGAAAACTACGGTGAAGATAATTAAATAATTCAAATCGATTTGCTCTTTCCGCCCCGTGGGCACTAAGAGCGCTTCTTTTAGCGGGCCCATTACGGGTTGGGCTAGGTCCCGACATATCCGAACGGACCACCCCCGAAAAATTTCTGGGGATTTTCCGACCCGTAGCGGTAGGGTGCCACCTCGCCCTCTCGGCCATCCAGCCGAATACAATTGTCATATCGATATTTCTCATTCCAAACAAATACATTTCGGGAAAGTTCTGTACGTTGCGTGTATATTCTATGGCTTTTAAACGAATGTACGTTTGCACGTCGTCAGCCAGTTATATAATAAATAATTTAAATGCGAAATAACCAATTTTCAAAATTTTTATTTCTCAAAAATGTTTTCCCGATATAATTCTATTAGGAGCGTGGCACTCGATATAGTAACGTTACGCGTTAGTTTTTAATTTGTAAAAATGATTAAACTCGGCTTAAAAAATCTTTAAAATGTTCCCTTTTAAATTAAACGCGCGTTGGCTGTCTTGTCTTTCTCGTAAACGAAAAGAAACATAATTCCGGAGAACCCTAAAGCGGCAGCGACAACAGAAATGACGTTTACCACCGCGGGTTCGAAGCGCTCGGCAAACATCTCGGAAGAATGACGTCGAGGGCACCTTTGGCCAAAACTGGTATTGGTAGATTCCATATATAGGTAGGTAGATTTTCAGACATATTTCTAACTTCAGATTAAATTACACGATATAACATAAATATTAGAAACAGCTTTCTGTCTCGTTTAAATTATAACAGCTTCTCGCTGAAAAGTCAAAGAACGGCCGTTATACCCAGAAAACATTTGATTTAAATTTTAAATAAGAAAAATTGTTAAAGCCACGAATATCGACCATGCTAAAGTATTCGTACCTTAAAAATTTGGGTATTAAAATCCAGTCCGGTTCCTTATTTAGTGTTCAATTTTTTTCTTACTTCCAAATATGCCCGGTGGAAAGAACTTTGAGATTTTGTACTTCCACAGTTACGGTCGGTTGTAAAATTACAAATTAATAGCGACAGAACGAAATCTATACTAGCGACCGTCGTCCGGACAGTATCAAATACAATAAGAGCCGCGAGAAGTGAGAGAGAAATGCGAAGCGACACGCAACGGAGAAAAATTTCAACGCGAGATAGGTTAATTTGATATTAACCTATAGGGAATTTGATAAAATTATACAGCAAATTTTTCAAAAATAAAAAGTATCTAATTAATCGAAAAAGAGTATTAAAATGATAGTAAATTATATGTATAAATTATTAAAAGCGTAGACACAACGTTAAGATTATTTATTAATCAGAAGTGTTAAGTTCTGATTAATAAATAATCTTAATAGACAAAACAGTTTAAGAAATAGATCGAGGAAGAAAACTATATGAAGAAAGGATTAAATTAAAATACTGTACATTTACATTACATAACGGATTTTTTAGCTCCAACACACGCAATTAATTTTTCAACTAATTCTCTCCACAAAGGGAATTGTCTTTTTCTTGTAAATTTATTGTCGAATTTTCCACTGTTCATTTTCTTATTTTCTACGTATGTTACTAATATTTCTTTTTGTTCTTCGCTTATTTTTTAAAATAAAACATTGGACGTTTTCATTTTGTTTCTGCGTACTATATTGCTATAAGACAACTTTTAACTGTAGCACGTGTAAACTAATTCACGTTGATTTGTTTACAACTTGTTACAGTTAAGTTGATTGGTCGATTCATTATAGTCGCAAACCCAGATGCATTGTAAATAATCCCATCGTGCTTAACGACACACGCGACCGAGTGAGTACGACGTATTTCCGCTCGCCTTTCGAGTTCGCTCGAAGAGTCTAACTCGAGACTACCAATTATGTGAGTCATAGGGTGCGTTTACTTCTGAGTTAGCAGTGCTAATTCTGATAACCGGATGTGACGTCATTAGCACGTGTATTCGTGCTTGCTTGTCCAATTCGAAAGTGAACACATACGCTAACAAGAAATATGGCGGTTTCCAGCCATATTTTTGGGAAAAATCGGCTTCAAATATCAAAAGGTCGTTCCTATAACAATTAAGAGAATCGATAAAAAGAAACTTAGAAAATGTTCTTTCTTTGTAAAATCTTATTTTTATTTTCGCAAACGAAAATATGGGGCACTTATTATACAAAGTGGATTTTGAAGATATTAAAACTTTTATTTTTTGCAACTTTGTTTATTTGTCGAAATATTTGAAGATTATTTCCTTTATAGTCATTTCCTCCACGGATTCTTCCGGAAACTGAACAGGCCCGGTTGCTTGGGACTCTTCTTCCGTTATACCCGAAACGGGGAGATCCGCGGGTGGAAGAACAATCCTGGTGTTGTACAATTCTCTCAAATATTCGTCCGATTGGGGTAAAGCGTAATTAGCGCCTTCGTATTCCATGGCAGCCGCGTCTAAATGATTCTTTTTGTCTCGGTCGAGTTGCCACTCACTGGCAAATTGCATTCCGCACTCGTCGCATAGAAACGATTCTTCGCCCCTTTTCCAATCGGATGCGGTGACAGAATATTCCACGCTTTCTCCTTCTTCCAGTCCTTCTTCGGACGTCTTAAAAACATATTCGATACATTTGCAAATTATCTATTTACGTATTAAAAGCAAAATGTTCCCTCCTCACCGAAACAGACACTTTACGAAGGAGCTGCGCGCTAGTAGGTATATTCGCTCAATACCTACCCGAACTGATTTTATAGGGCGCGTTGCCGATGAAAAGCTAAAAATGGCGCACTAACGACTAGCGACATCTCGTCTGGTATCGGCTTCTAGGCTATATCGCCCGGTGGTAAAGGGCGACGTAATTGTCACGTAACAGTAGTTGTACGCGTTTATGACGGTCGTTACGCGGGGGAATAATGCCTTCCGGGATATGTTTTAAGGAGTAACTGGCCCCTATTCGGGCGTTACAGACGTCGATACCCGGAAAACTCCACGCGCCAACCCCCCACCGAACTCCCGGTGTTGGGGGAACGGAACCGCTCGGTCACTGGCGGGCCCGCGGTATCTTAATGGCCGTCACGACATACGCCCCGGTGTGACAGGATCGAAAAATACGTTCGGGAAACTCGTGGATATATCGAAAACGAAAGTTCTGTCACCGCCATTTAAAAAATCATTTCATTTACAATCTGAAATTGTCAAAACAGCTTGTAAACGGTGTTTAGTATAAAAGTGAAAAGGAACAATTCGCGTAGAGTTCAAGTACTTCCGCAAAGAATCCAACACTAAAGAATACTGTACTCGTGACGGTAATCGTTCGGTGTCCGACTATTACCGTTAACAATTCGATCATACGTTTAAGGCCCTGTACACACTAGGCGTTTTTCAACGCGCGTTTAACGCCGAGCTAACGCGCGTTAGCTCGGCGTTCGACGAGCGTTAGTTCGGCGTTTAGCACTGGCTCAGTTTGGAAATGGACGAGAAAGTAATTGATTATGTGTGCTCCTCCATCGTCGCTATAAGGCAGCACATATATCTCAAAGCGCCCGTAAAGTGCCCGCAAAACGCGCGTTTTAACAAAAATCTATAAACGCGCGCTTGGCGTTTGAGTGTGTACGGCTACATAGAACTCTTGGTTCTTTAAAACGCGCGTTGAAAAACGCGTAGTGTGTACAGGGTCTAACCGTCCCTCGGACGTTTCCTAATATAATATAATCTATGTTATTTGTTTTCTATCGGGTATAAAGGACGGAAGGAAATTGTGTGGGTTTCGTCCCTTCCCGTCGTCACTCGACTATTTCTATACCGGACGAGGAAGGGAAATTATTTCTTTAAATATACGAAATATTCGTCTACGAGCGAATAAACGAGCGAAAATTATCGCGAATTGATGGCAACCCCTGCCGGGCCGCAATTTTTAATCGTATTTCTAATTTATTTAATTTAAAATATATCCTCTCCGCCTGAAATTAGTAGCGACTCGCTCCCGCGCACCATACTTTTCCTTTAACAATAGAGTCTATCCAACACCTTTCGGGGTAAGATTTTTGAATGGAAATAACGCGACTTTCGCTTTTCGTCCGAAGTTCTGGTACAGTTAATCGAGGCCTCCTTCCCCTAAGGTTTCCGTATCTATTCTCGAATTTCTTTAATCTAATACCGTTCCCGAGATTAATGGACGACGGTGGGAATTTATAGTCTACAATTTTTCTTTCAAATCGCGGCCCAATTACTATTCTTTAGTTTACGCGATTGTTGGCGGTGTTTGTTTTTTCACTTTTCGCGCAAATAATATTTGGTGAATATTTTACGATAATCTCCGAGGAGGAGGAAAGACCCCGCCAATAGAAAGCGCTTTAAAAAGTGGAATTTGAGAATTTGGCGGAAATTTAGATATAAGAAAACCTACATTTTAGAAACAAAATTTCTGTATTAAGTAAACTTTTATCTGATTATTTTGACACATTTTTTATCTTGTAGATTTCAAAGTTTATAAATTTTTATTCTTACTTTTTCTGTAGGTGCAACTTCGCTCTGTCCGGCGATTTCTTCTTTTCTTTCCTCGTTTTCTCTACCGGAGATTTGTTGCCGGTGGGAAGTTCGCCGTTCGGAATGAATTAAATGCGCGAAAAGGTCATTTTCGTTCGAAAAATGTTTATGGCAAAACTCGCAGAAGTTGCGTTTTTCTCGCGCCGGAACACTTTTCTGGGAAGAGAAGCTGGTTTTTGTCCGAAATATTTTCATTTTATCAGATACTAGCCGCTACCCGCGACTTCGCCGGCAATTTGATAGAAATAACCTTCCCTCGGTACTTCACCCAAATTCTCCATCATTAGTTGTTACTAATTTGGTAAAATTACTGATTTTCGTTTGTTTCCAACTATGGACCGCTAATGCGCCTAAATTCGAGTGTCTAATATTATGGGATTCCGAGATACGATAAATCCGAGTTTAATTTTTATTTCGAAACGTAAATGACGTTATCCGAAAATTCCTAAAGTATAAATACGGAAAAATAGAGTTTCGGTTACCTCGGTACCTCTTTGTAAATCACGTTTACGGTACCGTCGTTCGGGGCCGAGACTTTTTAAGCCTTAATCCTCTCCCTCTCCTCCCGCGGGGGAATTTCCAAGAATCTCTTCTTAGTGTACATTTTCGTAACGTACCCTAACCCAGTACCATATTTCTCCTCTTTAGGTTTGGCGTTTTGCTCCGGGCAACGATGATTTAGTCAGTCCGGACGTGTAATCTAAATATATAAAATTGCTTGTCCTGACTGACTGACTGACTCACTCATTCACTCACTGATTCATCATCAGTACTGAATCAGATGAATCAGTAGCCCTAAGTCTCCATTCGTGCACTATGGGGTTCGCGTCTCGATAGCTATAAGGGTGCGGGAGATATGGGGCTGAAAGTGGTTTTCTATTTCGATTTTAAAAATGTTCGATCCGTTTTAAATTCGAATTTGTTATTGCATATTGGTTCCATTATAGAACGATTGTAAACGTTCCAGAAACGTTGAAAATAGTTCGTTTGACCGGACGTGAACAGGAGACGTTCAGAAATAGAATCGGGACCAGGTCTCTGATTAGTCTGGAAACGGTGGACCTAATTCTTGCATTTTGTGAAAACGGGTAAGATTGGCTATAATGTAATTATCTTAATCTTCGCTATCGTTACTTTATGCCCACAAATAAAAACCCAGCGAAGCGGGTCCTTGCAGCTAGTAATATAATAAATATTATAAGACATTAAAGAAATTGGGTTTTGTTTTCATTTTCCAGGCATAAATGCAGTTAAAATACAGAAAATTGTTCTACGATACTTACTTTAGATGTAGAGGACACTTCCTGGGAATGGGTGTGGAGGATATGTTTATTAAAATCTTTTCTCGTTTTAAATCTCGATTCGCAGAATCCGCAGCTATACGGCTCTTCCAGTAAATGTGTCCTCGTATGTAGATTCAAGTTCGTCGATGTACCGAATGTTTTACCGCAACGATCGCACAAATATGGCTTTTCTCCGGTGTGAATTCTTTCGTGAATAACCAACGTCCATTTATCGCGGAATGTCTCGAAACAATGTTTACAAGTTGGTTGTTTCTTTTCTCCCTGTTCGAGAAAAGCCGTCTTTAAAATAAAAACATTTTACTAAGAAGATATTATTTTATTTTCAACTTGGGTTAAGCGGAAGCCTAGCCAAAAAAATTTAGGTTCCGCGATAAAATCTGCCGAGTGTAGTGACGTATGAACGTCCCGATGCAAGTTTGGGACGCGAGGTGCAATTGTTTTAGCTTGGAATCGAGTCCTCTTATAACATCCTATACGCGAGCTAAAGTTACGTACAGTTTTATAAACAGCGGGGACGGTTTATCCGTAACGGAACGAACCGAAATCGTGATATAGGCTAATGTTTGACAAGGTAACGAAACCACGAAAATGGTAAAACTTGAACTAAAGCTAGAAGAAAATTTAAAAAATAAGCTTAAAAAGAATCTAACGCATAAATAATAATAACAGTCGTAAATATCCTTTTAATTCGTCGATATCTGTACCGCAAACCCGGTCGGACGTCCGATGGAACTGTACGTACATGTTTCGATACTAGTGATGGGACACCAACGTCAGACGCTCGCGAAGGGGTTAAATCGTTACCGAAAGCTGTCGAGGTTTATAAATGGCAAAATATGCGAATCAAATTCTTACTACTATTTTATAATCAATCGCCACCTTACAAATGTATCGAGTAATGCTTAATGGTGTTTTCGTAATACAAAACGCATCCCGTTTTTCCTCGAATGTTCGCAAACTAAATTCGTCTACACCAGTGTTTTTCAACCTTGTTGAATACTCGACCTCTTTACAGATTAAAAAATTCTGGTGACCCCCCCAGGACCATATTAAAACTATATCAGTGATTTTAAAAACTAGGTATTTAATTTTCTTTCTTTAAATATAGATCGAAAAACCAATTGTACTGTAAAATAAACAGGTACAGCCTTCTCACTGAAATTCTAGTTTTTTTATTGTAGTGTAGGACTTACAAACACTTGTCTTTTTCTTTCACCCGCGACCCCCCGTGTAAGGCTTTGGGACCCCCTGGGGGTCGCGACCCACAGGTTGAAAAACACTGGTCTACACTAAAACTACAAGTAAAGTATAAACGTCGATTCACTCGATTCTATTCGAGGAATGCGTAAGAGCGAACCATTCAAAAATGATTATAAAACGGTTATTAATAAGCGTACCGACCCCATTCTTCGGGTTTTGTTTTTATTAGTGCAGCTTTACACGAAACGAAAATGTTTTACGTAATACGGTAATAGTTTTGATACTTACCATGGATTCTACGAACGAGCAGAAATTGTGCGCCAATGCCAAATTCGGAAACAATAATAAAATGTACAATGGAACTTGTTGTCGTCTTTACAACAATTACTTATTATTTTTCCATTATTCTTGTAATTTCGATAAATTTTCGCAAATCGATGTTTGGACGTAATTTTGTCCAAAAATTTAAGCGCGGTACATAAATACGATAAATATATTTCCTAAGAAATTCTTAATATTAGATCGTTAGAAACAGCGGTCGAGCCAGGTAAAACGGAAAAGATCAGTTTATTTTTTTCGCGCAAGTTCTTACGCCTTTATGCCCTTTTTCATACAGTTTGTTATATAGACGTCTCTACTAGGACAGATCTTATTAATAGGATATATCGTACCGGTGTTCGGTATCTACAATTGAGGAAAACTTATTCGGAGAAAACGAGCAACGAGCGGACAATCTTTATTGTTCGCCCGGTATTTCACCATACACGCTTTGTGTTTCGGACCTTCGAGTCCCGCTTCGGCGGGTTTACGAAAACGCGGTGCTAAAATCAAAATTTATAACAATGCAATATATTAAGAGTACTCGACAATAATATATAGATTTTATCATGATTTACAATTTCTCTTTTGTTAAACGGGGGTCGGATAATCCATGCTCTACTATGTCTACAAAACTCTTCACAACATAATTAGCAACAAAATTTAAAAAATAAAAAAATAGGAAAAGTTACGACTATATGTTAAAATAAAATACAAAGTCTATTGTTTACATAAATTATATTTACCAAATATTCAATTTTGTAGTAAAATATTGTAGAAACAACGCGCAGATACTACACTAAACACGCAACGATAGACTTTAGCAAACGACTGCCCTAAGTTAATTTGCATAATTACGCGCGAAACATCCAGCTACTACGACGTATCAAATATTTAGATATTCACGCAAATCAAATTTTACGTCATGTTCCACAGATTTTTGTGTTTCGTCACTTTTTATCAGATACCGCCATCTATCGAGAATACCAATTAACGCTCCCATTCCAGATTACCGGATGCGCCGCCATCTTGGAACCTAAGGTAACATTAACCGAATTTCGCTTATTTTTTAAAAATATTTCTAAATTATAACAAATGTAGTTTTTCACATCTACAACTGGTTGCTTATGTGTTTTTACTCCGATGTTCCGTTATCTTCTGTTTTGACTTTTTTAAGTCTTCGTCCGTTATTAATTGTTGTTTTTTCAATTTTTCTAATTCCGTGTCCATTAACTTCAACAGATTTTTGATTCGACGGAGAATTATTCGCCAGTAATGCTAAACTTTGCTGAAAATTGGCCATTCTCCGCCTTTTAGTAGAATACCGAAGAGCCAGCGTGGCGTCGAATATGCACTAAAGGGCTTAAAATGCCACGAATCTCCAACATCGGGTAGTCAATAACAATTATGTGGCACACCGGTGGAGAGTCGCCCCACGTAAGACAATCATCGCCCTTAAATCCCATCTCGTTCTACAATTAATCCAGACCAACAACCGAAAGAAATCTGGAATTTATTAAAATACGAAAGACTTTCCGGTCGAAAACAATTTGAAAAATAGAATATTTATTATTTAAAACCTTACAGGTAAAGCACGCGCGTAGAAAAATACCGTTTACGATCAAAAACTTTGGACTATTAATTTTCTACCGGAATCGTGAACGTAGTTGTGAGAAGAGAACAAGTTACTCTGGAAGAACGGTTTTAAATTGTGGATGTTCACCTGCCTGGCCTGAAAAGATTGTTTTATTTTTAAGGTAAACATTCGTACAAAGTCGAAAATAAGATTGAAAATAAAATTACGTACTTTATCGGCCAAATCTTCTTCGGCTATTTCTATGGTGTTTACGTTGGAACCGTACCTGCTACGCAAGTACGTCATCTGTTCTTGAGCCAACTGTTTCAAAATGAACAGGAGTAATTCGTTGTTATCTTTCTTGTACGCCAAATATCTGGAAAACGTCTGTAACGAAAAGTAATAAAACTCGTATTTAATTTTAGGTTACCGTCTATTACCGTCTTTGTCTCCTTAACAAATATATAAATTGCACACGCCGCGCAACAGAAAATTTTAAAGACTGCGGTAGTAGCGCTTTAATATAAAAAGGAATGACAGAACATACAAACCTTTCTCATGTTTCTCATGACGCTGTATTTCTGCGTGTCGACGAAACTCTCCAAGGTGACGCGAATGGCCATGTCCACGTCGTCGTCCTGCACGTATTCGCGCAGATGCATTCTGGCGTGCGCTTCCGCTATGCGAATCATGGATTCTATGTGACGTACCGTAATCGGAACGCTTCCCGTGGCCTGAAAAGTACAAAAATTTCTGCTCTTTTTGTATGTGTACGAATTATATGTAAGAAAACAAATCTTAAGTATCCGATACATTTGGTATCCAGTCAAGTATTACACAATTTTACGATAAATTACTTTCGGAATCTGTAAAACATACAATACTTGGAAGAATTCGAATCTGGATGTTTGCTTGGAAATTGAAAAATAAAAGCAAACGTTTATTAGTATGGGGGTGCCCGTTTTTGTATCCCGTTACAGAGGAAACGGTTA
The DNA here is from genome assembly GCF_000671375.1 of Centruroides sculpturatus. Taxonomy (NCBI): domain Eukaryota; kingdom Metazoa; phylum Arthropoda; class Arachnida; order Scorpiones; family Buthidae; genus Centruroides; species Centruroides sculpturatus. The sequence continues at coordinate 82,490 of NW_019384383.1, forward strand.
ATACCCGGAAAACTGGGTAACCGATAACTGGCCATCTTATAAACACGATACTTATGGGTATCCGTTTACGTGAAAAAAGACTTAAATTTACAATTATTTATGATTTGTAGACTAGTTCATTAACATCTCTCCTCACACTTCGGTTTGAGGAGAGATGTTAATGAACTAGTCTACAAATTTGGAAAAATATTGATCCGTTTTTGGATAAAATTACTGAGTGTTACAGAATGTTCTCTCAAATCCGTAACATTGTTGCCCGACATCATTTTTTAAATTTTTTACGTTTTACACATTTTACTAGTGACTAGGTCCCGTACCTTTCGGCTGCCTATCCCTGGGGAACACTAATAAGTTGCGATGGAGAGCATATATTTTAAATTAAATTAAATTTGATTAAAAATTGCAGCCTGTCATTATGATCGTGTCACAATGACTAATTGCTCGTTTCACTTTGATCTTTTTCAGCAGATTAAAATAAAAATTTTGACACGACGGGACCTGTGAAATACTGTTTAAACTTCGTGATCAAAGGTCTATTCAGATTATTCATTAAAAAATTATTCAGAAATGATTCTTATTGCTAGCGAGGGGAGGACCAGACGTTCGGGTCTCCAATTCAAACAAAACTTGGTGAGTGCGTAGTCCTAAAGCTCGTCATCCAAATAATAGGACCCACTTTTCCAGTTTCCAAAACTTGGGCCTCTGAAAATTTAGTGTTTAGCTTAACAGTCTTTGGAAGTTTCGAGTCTTTAGATAGCGGAGAGAATAAGACGCCGAGAACCAGAGCTAGATGATGTATGTTCGAGTATTCAGAGTTTTGGTTTAGTTTAGTTAATTTTATGTGTAACTTTATTATTTTACAGCATCATTATTAATACAGTAGCCCCTCGTTATATTGCGCTTTTTGGTGCCCCAATTTTTAAAAGCACTCGAATCAATAATTTTAAAATATCAATTGTCGTCGAATTTCTTTTGCAACAAAATACAGTTTTATTCCTACCATTGTCCTGGTCGGTGAGCCCGCGGGCCAATCCGAACTTTCGATCTTCACTTCAGCGAATATTAGTGAACATTTTAGACTGCCTTGTGTGGGTTAAGTCCCACCACGGATGCAACATGTGAGCCTCGGGTGGTTGTTAACTCTCGAGGAATCAATTATTGCCGAAACACTTTATGAAGATCCTGGACCTGGTGCCAATAACATCTCTACTAAAGAGCGTAAGGAGGTGCGGGAAAACGTCAGGCTCCTATTCTCTTGCCTCGGACAATTCCAAAGCATCCTGAGAGAATTGAGATCCAACCAACCTAAGAACCCTGCCCCAGCTATCACCTATGTCGTTGTTACCAAGTTAAACTCTAGGCCCAGTTCCACTATGAGAACTATCAATAAATCCCTTCGTAATAAGATTAATAATGAACGGAGATATAAATGGAGAAGATAAGATTAATAAACGGAGCTTCGCTCTGCTCCTTTACCCAAAAACAAACGGTCAAGGGGAATCTACTGACATGAAGGAAATAGAGTACGAGATAAAAAGAAAAATTAAACCAAATAAGTTAAAAATTAAAACTGTTAAGCAAGTCAAAGGGGGGTGGCATCTGTTTTAAAACAGACAGCCAAAAAGGGGCAGAAATCCTAGCAAGGGCTGCTGATACCTTCTTGAGGGATCCAGCCAAGTCAAGAGTAAAATATCTGAAAGTAGGCGATCCAGAATAATCTTGACTAATGTCCCAAACTCCATAGAAGCAACAAATATCTCCATAATGCACTAACAGAACGAGATACTGGCACACATAGATAAAGAGGAATTTATAAACGATACTAGAATTAGCATGGTTTTGCAAAGAAGGAACACAAGGGAGAACTGTAGGCAGATAGTCCTGTCAACATCGCCAAAAATAAGGAATATACTTATCAGGACTAAGCATATTGCGATGTCCTGGGCCAATATTTATGTCAATGATTACATACTGCTGCTAAGATGTTTCCAATGTTGCAGATACAATCATCTGTCTAGTAATTGCCCAGAAAACCAAAGGTGCAATCATTGTTCGAAGGGACACAAGTTTAGTGATTGCAGAAAACTTGGTAATATCCCATGTTGTATTAACTGCAAGATGACAAATGAAGAGCTCCCAGAACATAAAATGTTGTCAACAGATCATAATGCTTTAAATCCTCAATGTCCAGTTACACTAAAAATGAAGGCACGGACAATAAAACAGACAAACTGTGGAATTTAATTAATCAGACAGAGAATAATTTGAGGCTTTCACAAATTAATCTACAAAGTCTACAGAGAAGTAAGGTCACATCATCAGATGCCCCACAGAAAGCAACAACAGGCATGAACATCCTGATAATCCAGGAGCCACACACTTTCCATAATAAAATTGCCGTGTTTGGCCACCTTCATATAGTGTGCACTCACAATTCCAACACTCCACCGAAGGCCAGGTTTGTAATTCTAAATGACAAGCTAGACATCCAATTACTCACTTAACAACTACTTTTGCACCATCAGCCTACATCTCAAGAACATCACTTATATTTTGATTTCCTTTTACTGTTTGCCTTCTGAGGACATCTCATATCCTCTCCAGCTGCTGGCGGACTCTGTCAATCAACTTCAGGACTTTCTTGTCATCATCTCAGGAGACTTCAATGCAAAGTCGCACTCCTGGCACAGTCCAGTCGAGAACCCTAGAAGATATAGGGTAGAAGAAATAATGACTCAGCTTAACCTGGCTTCCCTAAACACCGGCCCTCTTCCAACTTTCTCCTCCACTAATGGAGAAAGTTGGATTGACATATGTCTTGCCAACAGGAAAATGGTCAGCAATAACATCATCTGCAACACTATCAACATCCACTTGGCAAGTGACCATAATTATATTGATATAAAGGTTGAGTATCCAATCCAATCCTGATGTACAAGATTTCTCAGAAGACTAACTGAGAATTATACCACGATCTTATCCAACGTTATTGGCACCCTGACTCTATCAACAATATCCAGGACTGTGCAGAACTAGATACGATGATTGACAATCTCAACAAAGCCATTCATCAAGCATATACAGAATCCACTAACATCAGTACTAAGAGATGCTCAGCCCCTTGGTGGAACTCTGAGCTTGCCAAACAGAGAGCAAATTTGAGGAAAACAAAAAAGAACTACAGAAAGGAAACTGTCCCAGATCAAACGCAGTGGCAGACTGCCTGCACTGAATGACAGAGACTGGCAACGTGTGCGTAGAATTGTTAGTGTGAACAGTGAAATAACTGCAGAAATCCGTGAAATAACTGCAGAAATCAATGTGGGACATATGAGGGATATGTCCGTTAAGACAGTGCAGCAAAATTTGGCGTTAATGGGCTATGACAGCATAAGACTGACTCGAGTGCCTTTACTAACAGCATGACATCGCATGCAGCACCTCGCCTGGGCTCGTGACCATACTAGTTGGACCCTAGATGACTGGAAAACCGTGGCTTGGTCTGATGACTTGCAATTTCAGTTGGTAAGAGCTGATGGTAGGTTTCAAGCGTGTTGCAGACCCCACGAAGCCATGGATCCAAGTTGTCAAAAGGCACTGTGCAAGCTGGTGATGGCTCCATAATGGTGTGGGGTGTGCTTACATTGCATGGACTGGGTCCTCTGATCCAACTGAACCAAACAATGTCAGGAAATGGTTATGTTCAGCTACTTGGAGACCACATGCAGCCATTCATGGACTTCAGTACCCAAACAAGGATGGCATCTTTATGGATGACAATGCACTATGTCACCAGGCCATAACTGTTCGTGAATGGTTTGAGGAACATTCTGGACAATATCAGCAAATGATTTGGCCACCTAGATCGCCCAACATAAACCCATCAAACATGTATGGACCATAATCCAGAAGTCCATTCGTGCACAAACTCCTGCACTGGCAACACCTGCCCAATTATGGATGGCTATAGAGACAGCATGGCTCAATATTTCTCCAGGGGAGCTCCAACGACTTGTTGAGTCCATGCCACGTCGAGTTGCGGCACTTCGCCAGGCAAAAGGAGGTTTGACAAGATATTAGGCAGTATCCCATGACTTTTGGCACTTCAGTGTACAAACAGTGGGAACAACTGCTTATTTAAGTAGATGTTACCTTTTGATATAAAAAGTTGTTTTAAGTACATTCTCCTCATTTACAAGTTTCTTCTGTGAATTTGAAATTTCACACCTTTACATGAATTAATGGTATAGTGTAAATTCACATAAAGAAGTGAAATTTCAAATTCAATTTGTAATGGGTAAGGAAAAGATCAATTTATTTCTAAAGAAAACTTTTAAAATGTTTATACAGTAGTAACTTTTAAATAAAGTTACTACTGTATAAACATTTTAAAAGTTTATAGAGTAAAAATTCTCTAAAAAGCGTTTAGCTTTTTAGAGAATTTTTACTCTATAATTTTATAAGTTTGGATGTTCTATTATATGTTCAATATTTATTTTTTGTTTTCAGTTACTGTATTTTTATGTTTATTGAAAAATACAAATTATAGGAATTTTTAATAAGCAATTTATTATGAAATATAGTACTGTATAATAAAATGCCAACTGATATTTTGTTTTAATATCACGGTATTCGTCTTTAAATGTACATCATACTTTTTTTTTAACAATAGAGTCATGCAGGTCATCTATTAACTGCTTTCAGAGGAAAACTTTTGAATTGATATATTGTGACCTTCATGAGATTAGGGAAAGATGGACAGAGGACATTGGAAATTTATAGGTCTACAATTTTCTCAAATTGCAGCCCAAAAAACTCATCCCAAAATTTTTCTCAGTCTATAAAAAAAAATCCCAATCTGTAAACACTGGGTGGCATCGCATAAAACTGTCTTTGATTCTCAATGTCACTTCCTACTTTTCTTTCCAAACTTGCCATGTAATGTCACTAAATCCCTAGATGTGTGGTGCACAGGACTCCCATTGTACTGAAGCTTCATATTTTGCTGTTTTTCCTGAAGTGTGATTCAATTTCATGCCGAATATTGAAACAAGCAGACTAGGATTTTATCACCAATATTATATTTTTATCACCACTTTAATAAAAATATCACCAAGTGCCGATTTTGGCCCTATACAGCACCATCCCTAATATATAAACTAATAATGTTTTTGTATTAAAAATTTTTATAATTTAAACTACAGTGGGTGTTTTAAATAAAAGTAAATAATATAAGAAGCAGTATTTTATTCCATAACATAATATTCTTTCCTTTCAAAGACTTGAGAACCCCTCACATATTTGCACACCCCTCAGAGTCCATAGACCGATAGACCACAAGTTCAGAAATACCGCACTACCTGGTTATGTTGGGTACCATGATAAAAAAAATTTCTAGCATCTGGCACTATTTACTAGAAATACCAAATTTTTTACAATTTTACAAAATACATATAAACTACTCACCATGGATTCTCTTCTTAACTCGCTGTACATCTTTGCTATTTTATTCTGATCCATGTTATGTAGTTTCGGTCGAATTTTCTCCTTCGCATACAAAATATATTTCTTCAACAGATCTTGAGATATGATGTCTGCATTTGTATTATTCTGAAATTAGTTTAAAAATAAATTCATTTTAGATGATATCTTAAATCATTTAAAAGATATTAAACTGATAAATTAATCACTTTAATACCTTTAAAAAGTGATTTGGATTCACTGTAAATATATTACATACACTTTCATTTATATAAGAGTTGTGCAGAATAGAAATGTACAAATCTGCCCATTCCAAATCCCTAAATTTATATACTGATCATCTGCAACTTGCTTTGATTCCTTAATCAATGATCTTTTAGAGATCATTGATAATGATAAAGTCTCAAATTTATTTATCAATCACAAAGTTCGTAAAACTAGAATCTTTAAATAATGCTTTTGTACAAAATACGTAAATATATGCACTGATTGTGCATGATTCCTCAAAATTCCAATTTTTTACCAACAACTTCAATTCACAATTCTTAAAACTTCAATAGCCCCAATGCACATGTCTAGCTTAAAACGACACAAAATTCTGTTTCGATATCACCAAATAATAATGCCGGCAAGCTGAATATTTCATTAATCTATACTTGTAAGACAATAGTGAGGAGAACAGTTAATTTATGTTTGAAATTTATAACCATGTATTTCTCCGTGGCTCCTTTTTACAGAAACTTGTCATATTTTATTTTGATCTTTCTCGAGTCAATCTTCCCTGAACTGATTGAATGAAGCATAATCGTTATGACATATACAAAAAAGATTTATCCACAAGTGAACTGTTTCAAACATTTATTTTTGTTAAATTTCCTTTAAACCCAAACAATTATATACACATATAATCAAATCATGGCCTTTACTGTATTTTTAGTTTTCTAACTTTTTAGTGTCAAATTACCAATAATTGTTTATAATTATTAAAATCTTTCCTAGGGTCAGAGTCCACTTCCTAGAACAACTGCGGGTGGTGAGAGTCAGGTTAGTTTGCATAGTAAGTCATTGTCATGGTGATATTGTGTACTGACATGATTGGCCAATTTGAACTAGTAATAGCTGCTGCCAAGAAAAGGTCATAGAAGACCACGATTGACTAAATTTGAATTGGTGAAGGAAGAGACAGTTGGCAAAACATCACGCCATGTGACGGACCTGAAATAGAGCTATGACTAGCGTAGCTGGTCAGCTGTATAAGGTCGACGTGGAAGTGGGAAATTCAAGTTGGATCCATCTTGCTGACTGAGTTCTAATTTGTTATTGGCATACCAAACGGTCATCAATTGTGAAGCTGTTATAAATTTTAACTTTACTCTCGGCTGTACAATAGTTCAGCAACAAATCAGGTAAAATGGCTAGCTTAAAAAGGAAAGCGTTAACGTTAGACTGCAAAGTAGAAATAATTAAAGCAGTTGAAAGTGAAAGAAAAAAAGACAGATGTATGCAGATTTGGTTTTTAGTAAATTCTACAGTGTGCAGAATAATAAAAAACAGAGAGAAAATTTTGAAAAGTGTTCAAGATGGAAAGGGACAAGAGAAAAAATTAAGTTATGTGAAAAAGACAATACTGATGCCGCTATAATTAAGTGGTTTAACCAATGCAGAAGTTCCAACTTACCACTAAATGAACCGATACTACTGGAAAAAGCAGAATTTGGACGACTACTAGGCAATAATAACTTTAAATGTTCTAATGGATGGCTAGAACGTTTTAAACAAAGACATGGCATAAGTTTCAGGAAAGTGTGTGGAGAAGCAAAAAGTGTAAATTTACTGGATGTTGAAAACTGGTTAAGAGATGTGTGGCCTAAATTAAGGGGAAAATATGCAGATGAAGACATTTATAATGCAGATGAAACCGGAATACTTTACAAACTTTTACCAGATAAAACATTTAAATTTAAAAATGAAAAATGTGTTGGTGAAAACTTGCAAAATATAGGCTAACATCTTTTGTTTGTGCTAATATGACTGGTACAAACAAAAGAAGACTTCTTGTAATAGTAAAATCAAAGAATGCAAGATGTTTTAAAAACATCACTAGTAAATTACAAAGCCAACAAAAAGTCATGGATTATGTCTGAGATTTTTGAAGAAGAAATTCAAAAATGGGATAGAGAACTTATCGGTAAACGAAAAAAAGTTTTACTCCTTGTCAATAATTGTGCAGCACATTCAATTTTAGAAAATTTAAAGAGCATTAAACTTGTATTCCTTCCTCTGAATCGTACTAGCGTACTTCAGCCAATGGATCAAGGAATTATAAGAAGCCTTACATCTCATTTCAGAAAAATTCTTTTACAAAAATTTATTACAAATATGGAAGATAACAATAAAAAGACAATTTCTTTATTAGATGCAGTTGATTTTTTCAAAAATTCTTGGTGTAAAGTTAGTTCACTAATAATAGCAAACTGTTTTTGCCATGAAAAAATGTGTAATAGTCAAACACCTCTTACATTTATGAATGATGAAAATAATGAGGATGATGACATTCCTCTATCAGAATTGATTGAAACACTTCAAAATTCAGAAAACAGCACATTTTTGTCATCTGCTGCTACTGAATATGAGAGTGTAGATGAAGATTTAATAACATCCAAATTTTATACAGATGCAGATATTGTTGAGCAAATTAAATCTTCAGATGAAAAAAAAATGTGGGATGATGATGATGAAACATCAGACAAAGAAAATGTAGTGCCGTCAACCAGGGAAGAGCATAATGCAATAAGTATAATATAAATATTCGTCTATAATAACGTATCTTTTATTACCAGGACTTATTATACTGGTATTACAGAAATATTACAAAGTTTTACAGAAAAACATTTTTTATTTTACTTAATATACTTGGTATAATATATACTTAATATACAGGTATATTAAGTAAGATAAAAAATATTTTTCTGTAAAACTTTGTAATATTTCCGTAATACCAGTATAATAAGTCCTGGTAATAGAAGATACGTTATTATAGACGAATATTTATATTTTACAAAAAAAACATTGAGGCATTCTAATTAAATAATGCAATAAGATTAATGAAATTGTTTTACAGGTCTCAGAAAACTTTATCGGAAATAATGAACAAAGCCTACGATTTAGAAAATGACATTGATAAACAATTTTTAGGTGAAAAACACCTACAATCTAAAATAACTGACTTTTTTAAAGTGAATATTGAATACTGTTTGTGTCATTTTAATTGGCATACATTAGTTTAACCTTTTGTTGCCTTTTGATTAGATATTATTCTCAAAACCAGAAGTGCCACCATTATCAAACTTGAGACAAATAAAAATTTCTTATAAAAGGTAATTTTTGAAATTTTTAATTACATCATTGTAAACTTAAACATAATAATGTAAATAAAGTAGATTTAAACATTTAGTTTATGCTTTTATACATATGATAATAAATTATTATTACCATAATAGATACAGTATACTGTATTACCATTAAGAAATACAGTGGGTGATCTGTTAACGAACAGATCGGATAACAAACACTTTTGCAAAGAATTTTAATGTTTGGATAACGAACACCCCATAGAACAAACACAGAAGAAGTGATGTAAAATAATGAATACTGATTGGTCTTCCCTTGTCTTTGGGCAACAATTCGAAACTTTTCGGAGTGTGGGAGACGTCGACATCGACGCTCAAGCCAGTATATACTGATCAGATAGTATTCCTCCAAACTTTGAAACTCTCCCTTGTAATTCCAGCCTTTTATATTTCTGACAAAACAATTGTTTTATATATTTGCGAGACTGCCGGGTAGGCACTTGTTACGTTTTGCGTCTGTTTTTCTTTTCGAAAGATGAGAGTATAATAGCAAAGGTATAAAGTGAACAGAAAATGTCTGATGTTGCTGGGCAGTATGGCTTGAACAGGTCTACATTAGGAAGCAGTTCAATCTTATCTAAGAAAGATACAGTATTATCAAGAAGACTCAAGCAGCTTAAGAAGGAACAAAATTCACATCTGAGAAATAAAGAACATTGAAGAGTTCATAATGGAACCTGAAACTGATCTGACAGCAGAAGAACGCCAAGAAACTAGGCAAGATATGTTATTTTCTGAAAAAGAGGATTAATGCCGATATCTGCTATTAGACATCTTTTGAAGAAGTGGGAGGATGTCAAAACAACGGTCTTAGAATGGCCTTAGAGGTTAATAGTCTTGTGGATCTCTACAATTACAACGCTATTAATTACTTCTGAAAAACCCTGAAGAAGAGAGAAAAGCAATCAACATTAGACAGATTCTTTAACCCCCCACAAATCGAAAAAACGTGACTAATAAAAATGCAAGACTGTGTATGTATGTATTTTTATTATTACATATAAATAAACGTAGTAAGAAAGTATATATATATTTTTTATTTTTTTGGGGATCTCCAGAATGAATTAATTAAATACCCATTAAAACCTATGGTAAATCGATAATCGGTTAACAAACAATTTGGATAGCAAACAGTCTTGGAATGGATTATGTTCGTTAACTGATCACCCACTGTACAGTAATTTTATGGTAATACATACGATGTTAAATTAGAATGGATTTTATAATAGAACCCCTTAATGCCCATTGACGAGTTAACTCGTCAAGTTTACATAGCGTTATGAAAAACTCGGGGGTTAAGGCCACTTTTGACATTTTTTTTTATTTTTGGAATGTTTTTCAAGTCTCCAAATTTTTTAAAAATTTTTACCAGCGCAAAAAAATTTTATCGTGATTTTAATCAACCTTTAATGGCATGCAATTAACGCTTAATTGTTTTTTAATGCAATTTTTTTATCAAATTTAATCAATCATTCTAAAGTTGTAGTACACGGATTTGACTTCGGTAAAGTTATTTAAAGCTACTTTCTGATGTCAAAAACGACCTCCAATAGTTTTTTAATTTTTTTAATTAATATATTTTATTATATATACGTTTAATTAAGTCGGGGGTCGAAAATCGCAATAAAAATTTCAATTTTTTAAAAATATTTAAAAATATAGATCTAGCTAGTATTCACCCTACTTTAAATCCTTGTCCTCCCGGGACGTCTATGAGAATGTCCCGGGAAATCCGACTCCAGATGTTCTCAAGGTCATCCAGCTGTGTAAACAATGACTCAGTGTCAAATTTCACAGAAAGGCGAGACAAAGGAAGTTAATCTTTGAAGCTTTTTCTTCAAAATTAACACATTTCTTTCGTTTTTTCAGTTTTAAGTATTTTTTATGCTTAATTACATTAAATTCATTAATCAGTGGGCGTTAAGGGGTTTAAACACACTTGGTACTTCTTATGAGACTGAAATTATGACCCTGTAGATAACGACACACGGTTAGAACGTCAAAAAATTGTTGGTCCCATGGATGACGTTATAATCGGGTTAATTTGTACTTCTAAAACTGAAGAATTATGCAAAAATTATAGACTACATTTACATTAAGAACTTTTAATAGCAAACATTTAAACATATACAGGATTTCAAAACTATTTTACCTCATTTGATTCTTCATTTTGAGCAACGAATGACGGATGATGTTTGATATGGCTGTTGACTACAAACTTTGCCAAGTTTTCATCCTAGTGTGAATTGTCAAATAAAAGTTAATAACTGAAATCCAAAGTCTTACTTGAAATATTAAAAAATTTACCTGAACTGGATCGACACTATCTCTTACGACACACAAAATGTCGAATCTGTTTAATATTGGTTCAGATAGATCAACCTGAAAATAACGTATAATTGCATGTAAATTATATAAATTGATGCAATATTACCTCAATTTATGAAAATTGAATCTACTAAAACTGACTTTGATACATGATAGCTCATTTAATGGAAATTTCGATGAACTAATTAAGTTGTAAGACTTTTTTACTAAAAAAATATATTCATTTTCTGTGCATTTTCAAATATGCTGTTTTGTTGCCACAACATACTGTATGCTACAAGTTATGTGTTTAGAAGCAATTTTCATTCATTTTTGTTTTGTCAGACCAGTAAAGTGTTAGTTAAAAAAGGCAATGCACAGAATACAGCACTTGAATTGTTCACCCATAAAAATTAAAAAAATTCCAATTAGATTCTCACAAGAGAAGAAGCTAATACTTCTACCAGATTGCTTGGTTATCCAATCTTAATGTGGATCTTTCTCTGCTCTTTTGTAATCTGCTGTGCCTTCAAGCACTTCAATATCAAAAAATTTGAAGATATGGAAGACCAATTTATTATAAAAATAATAAAACCACACTGATCATATCTGCCGATAATTAATTAGAACGTAAATAAACATCTATAAACCTGATTCTTACATTAATGCCAAACGACTGACCAATGTAGTCCAACAATTATTTGATATTGACTAATTAAAAATATATTTTTCAATTATGTATGAAAAGTTAAGAACTCACATTTTCGGAAAACGTTAAAGATGGATCGTAACGTCCGCCAATAGGATTGGCGGCAGCAATAACAGCACACCTCGCCTGAAGGGAGGTGACAATTCCGGCCTTCGATATGGATATGCTCTGTTGTTCCATGGCTTCGTGAATACTTGTTCGATCTTGATCATTCATCTGTAAAAGCAATGAATGAATAAAAAATCCCATACATCATATTTATAAATGTTTACAGATTAGCAAATTTTAATCAAACTATATTAAAAAAACAAAAATGTAACATGACGTGGTCCATAAAAATTGGTAATTACCTTATCAAATTCGTCTATCAGACAGACTCCCTTGTCGGCCAACACGAGAGCACCAGCCTCCAAAGTCCACTCTTTGGTGACTGTACTCCTCTGGACGTAGGCGGTGAGACCCACGGCCGACGCTCCATGTCCGGTGGTGAACACGGCCCGGGGAGCAATCTTCTCCACATACTTCAAAAACTGAGACTTGGCAGTGCCCGGATCACCACAGACCAAAACATTAATGTCACCTCTGACCCTATGTTTTTGTCCTACACAAATGCAATAAAGAAGGTATGAGACATTGTTAAATAATTTTTTTTTGGTAACACAAAGTAGCACTTACCAGGATTTTTGGATTCTCCACCCAAAAGACTGAGAGCCAAAGCACGTTTAATTTGATAATGGCCATATACGGATGGTGCTATACTGTTTACAATCTATAAATATGAAAGTAGTTTGACATTAGCAAAAATACTCAAATTATATAACAATTAATATATTTAAAAATTTTAAAAGCACTAATTAATATCAAAAATCTACAAATTAATTAATTTGAAAAACAAACTAAAATTCCACCTTCCTCAATATTAATGTGAGACCTGTAAGGCCCCTGGGTCTAATTTAATAATTTTATTAATAATATTAAATATTGTCATCAAATATTATTTCATTTTTGTGAGAAAAATAATGTTTTAAACGTGGGAAAAGGCAGATAACAGATGTTACTTCCTTTCACAGAAGTTAGAACATCCTCTGACTTTCCCTTATCTGGTTAAAATCCCGCTCAGATGGGAAATGTTTACCCCTCATTCATTCCCCTTTCATCCGTTCACATGAAAGAGTTTCTGGCAGATGATTGGTTGTAAATCATGAGATATAGGGGAAATGTATCAGAATTCGAGGAGTTCATCGACAGACCTGGAAGTGTCCAGACTCCACATGTTTTCCTCCTGATGACCAACGCCCTTAGACGAGTCACATAGAATAATTCCCGAGTTAGCACTTAGAAGTTATACTTTGACTTTGTGCACATATCGATCTCCCATGGAAAGAAGTAAATGAACTTTATCTCCGAAGAAGCCTACAGAGAAGACAAACGACAACTAAACCAGGTTGTATGATTTAACAATGATTGTAACTCTCTCTCTCGTATCGGTTATAATATAGTTTGTATCTCTCTCAACTATTATCTTAATTGTCGTATTTACATCTCTCGTTCATTGATATTTTGTATTAGTTTTACTTATATTGAATCATTAAATTTACTCTTGTTTGTTTTCTATAAGATATGTCTTTTAAATTGTCTCTGAATCAGATCTATAAAGTAATCGCACGCGTGTTTGTCCGCAAATTGATAAATTGACAAACTGATGTCGGGACCCTGACGTAGGAAGAAGGTGACCTACCCCACCAACTTCCGCACTAATTACACCCCTCTGTAAGACCCTCCGCCACTCGACTTCTTATAAGATAGGAAAGCCATTCTTGTTGACGCTCGAGAACTATTCTTACTGAATAGGTTGCCGATTAAGTGTTACATGAGTACTACTTACTCCGTAACCCCGGCTGATCTCACATTAAGAATAAAAATGTTTTATGTCAAATTAAACTCAATATAAATAAATGTTTTATGTAAAGATAGTAAATGTCAAAACATCTCAAAATCACTCTAATATCATGTTTAAATAGTCATAATTTCATCTTACTCTTTCTCCAATATTTTCGTCCTTTGCCAAAGCCACGATAGCCTTCACATCTTCATCCGTCAAGTTTTTGGTGGCTGCCTTATCGTCCTTCTTTGCTATGTGATTGGCAACGATTACGGTGGAAAAGACAGGAAATCCATTTGCCATGTTTAGGGATCCGTCATAACTGTTTGTATATACTCCAGTGAGTTCCTAAGAAATAATTTAGTAAAGTTTAGTGTAAGAACATCAATAAAAGTAAAATGATTTATAAGAATTTAAATTTAAAATGCACTTTACTACATAAATAAACATTTCATTAGTGTTGTAACGAATAGTATATTCGGCCTCAGGCCGAATACTGAATATTCGGCCAGGTGCGTGGCCGAATAGCCGAATATTCAGCCAAACTATTCAGCTTGATTAACGCATATACGAAAATTGGCACGCAAACAGAATTATGGCAAGGATCCTGCCCTCTATTGGCCCACTGTCACTACGTTTCACCAATCGCATTAATTCTTGACAGTTCAGACAAGAGCGTCATGGCAGTATGCGATAAGTGATGATATCAAATGTGGATAACAATGAAATGACCTACAAGTGTAAATAACGGAAGAAGAACAGAGAAGAACCGCAAAGTGAAAATGTGAAAATAAATATGAAATTGAGTTGATAACATAATCGAACAAGTCGAGGCAGCTTATTGGCCCGAAATTTGCGGCCGTAAATGCCAAACAATTGTTGTCGTAGACTTCAGAAAGCTAAATGCTTGTAATGAAAGTCACTTAGCGTGCACGGGCGAAAGCCTGGAGTCGTTCAGGCTACCAAGCTGTTTCGAATCTGTGAAATCATAACTGTGACTTATACCGACGTCCTGTCTGTCTCTTTTCTCCGTTATCACCAGGCTATAAGTCACGTAATTGTAAAATGAGAAATCTATGATGGAAAAGTGACGAATCGAAAGTATCGTGAGCGTGTATTACGATGTATGCATAGGCATACGTGGACTAGAGCGATAGAGGAAAGAGAAAGGGAAGCGTAAATGTGAGTGCTTAAAAAGAAGGATAGGCAGGGTCAGACCCTCAGATGTGCGACGATTCTCGAACAAATAGGTTTGTACGTCTGCTGATCTTTGTAATTATAAATTGTGAATACATGTGACTAATATTATTATTTTTATATTTTGTGCATGTTATAAGTTATAAATAAATATAAACAAACAACACTAACCCGATAACATTAAATCTAAATACCAAAATGATTAATTTACTGTGTTTTTGTTATTTCTTACTCCTGTTTTCAGGTATTCGGTATTCGGCCGAATAGTGATTAAATATTCGGTATTCGGCCAAATAGCGAAAAATAGGCCGAATACCGAATAGTAACCGAATATTCGTTACATCACTACATTTCATGAATAAACAAGTACAGCAGTCCCTTGATAGTCCGACATTTTTTAATCCGACATGCTCGGTAGTCCGACGCACCTCCCATCAAGGTACCAGTCCCCGTTACGTGTCTGCTTGCACAGAAGCATGTCGCGACGTGAATCTCCCCACCCAATTCTTACACGATGACACACATTTCATGTGTTTTCCGTGAGCAGTTCTGTTCGAACAGTTAGAGTAGGGAATATTGTAGTCTACTGCTAGCAAAACAATGCCAAATATGTAATCACTTTCAGTAATCCAACACCCCTTTGGTCCCATACCTGTCAGATTATCAAGGGACAGCTGTAATCAGTTTTTAGAAATGATTGCATTATTACATAATCTGCACATTTTTAATAAATTGAGTTTCTGTAATATGAAATGTTATTGATTTTTGTACGTTTTGCACAAAAAGAAGACAATTTACAAGGGTTCTACTCAAATTTTTGTTTTAAATTCCATGACTTTCCTGTCTTTCCCTGACCAACTTTGTACAAATTCCCTGACCCTTGTGCCCCTTACAGTATAGCACAGTGACGAAATAAAACAGCATTTGACTTACTATAAACATACTAAAAAATTGAAGAAGCAATAGCATTAGTTATTTTTTTCTAATTAGAAAAAAATAACTAATGCTATTGCTTCTTCAATTTTTTAGTATGTTTATAGTAAGTCAAATGCTGTTTTATTTCGTCACTGTNACTGTACAATCTGCCTTGTCCTTTTGTTTCAACCAATCAGTTCGGAATTTGCACTTTGGTTGCGTCATATTGAGTGGATTCAAACCATTACATCTATATTCTAACTTGGAATCTGCTATAAACCAACAGTTTGTCGGTATCATTCCGCTAGAGATTTTTATTGGTCAATCACAATTGAAAGAGAGTAAACACGTGCTGACCATGTGATCGGTTACTTCTCTGCACATGTTAAAATAGAACAGAAGAATAAAAAAATTACCAATAAAATAAAGCAATACTTAGGCCCTGTACACACTAGGCATTTTTCAACACGCGCGTTTTAAAGAACCAAGAGTTCTATGTAGCCGTACACACTCAAACGCCAAGCGCGCGTTTATAGATTTTTGTTAAAATGCGCGTTTTGCGGGCACTTTACGGGCACTTTGAGATATATGTGCTGCCTTATAGCGACGATGGAGGAGCACACACAATCAATTACTTTCTCATCCATTTCCAAACTGAGCCAGTGCTAAACGCCGAACTAACGCTCGTCGAACGCCGAGCTAACGCGCGTTAGCTCGGCGTTAAACGCGCGTTGAAAAACGCCTAGTGTGTACAGGGCCT
>NW_019384383.1:99766-156839 GCF_000671375.1 Centruroides sculpturatus
AACACTTGCATTCCTCAAGACCGACAAGTACTTTATCCGCACCTTCCCAAATAATATGTTTCAATTGATTTGATTTCAATTTTAATTTACATTAATTAATTTTGATTTTATTTTTAATCTTAGCTATGATTTCAGTTTTTGTTTCGATATAAAGAACAGAGTTTTAAAATTTTAATTTAATTTTAAATTTAAGTTAAATATTTTTAAAATTTAATTATTATTTTTTGTTTTAATTAACTGACTACCTAGTTACGTATAAATACAGACGATAACTTAACAACACTGAGTGGCAGTTGCGATTAAGAGTCCCGCTCGGGCGGAGTATTTTTTTCATAAAATTCTAGTCCGATAGGTTCGATAATTCGGCAGATCATCTGGCTTTAAAACTATTTTTGATTGGTCCCACATCTTCCTAATTTTTAAGCACGTGGAAATGACCAAAAAAGTGAGAAAAGTGAGGATATTTCAGAAAAGTGAGAATAAGTGAGAAAAGTGAGCGACTCCGAGGCCTGATAATACCAAAAGAGTAGACTCATCACAATTTATAAAAAAAAGCACACAAAAACAGCCTGTCTTTAGTTTACCTGTTGCAGAGGGATGCTGCATCACTAGAGATGACTTCACATTGCAATTGAAGACCATATGAACAACTAACTGAGTTTGAGAAGAGAAAGATCGTTGACTTGAGAGAAGCTGAATAGCCCGCCACTGACGAATAGCACAAATAGCCACCACCATTCTGACAACACTGTGAGATGTTGGGACCAGTGGATGAGAGGGAGCTCTGGCACACAATGTCCAAGCTTGGGATGTCTTCTGCAGATCACTAGCAGAGAGGACTGCCCGGCCCTCTAACACACATGTACAGTACAGTACACAGCCAACCATAGCATTGATCTCATAACAGTAAATACCAACAAATTATACAGAAACTATACAGTTCTGTTATTAATTTATTTACATTTTGAAAAAGAATAAACTTAATTTTTGCCATAAAGTGAGAGTAATTTTAACTGTAAGTTCTTATTTACAAAATACACCATGATAAAGTTAAATTTGATGCATTCACTTGCATTTAAATTAAAGAATGATATACAAAATTACACTTACTATTTCATCACCAGGTTTGCAATAATCGCATAAATCACCCAAAAGTATCGCTTCTTTTGATCGAGGCAATCTACCAGCAGCCACTTTGCCGGGACTCTCTTGTATGGTGATGCGTTGGTAATTTTGATAAACAGTCTGAAAATCAACATTATATATTGAATAACATATTTAAAGAGATTAAATTTTCAGATGTTCTGAGATCCAATTTTGAATATTTGGTCATTAATCAGTTTACATTCTTATTAAAAGCCTAAAAATTATTTTAAAGAGTACAAAGACTAAATGTTACATTTTACTATTAAATTTCATTCTTTTAATTAAAATAAACATTGTTTTGAAGTTATTTTTAACCTCACCTCTTCCATATTAATTTGGAAAGGTCCTGAACTCTGACATTCAGGACAGGACCCTGGTTTGACTTCCTGGTTCTGTGTCTGAACATATGGGCCAAGTACATAATTACATTTTGTACAGTCATATTTCACCAGAGACAATTGAGGCAGAATGCCGGTGGTCGTCGTCACAACGCCACTTGTTCGGATCAACTGATTCAAATGCAACTGCCTAAAAATATCAAATTTACCTTCACACAAAATGACTCCAACACAAAACCCTATTCTTTAACTCATTAACTAAAACAACTTACTAACCTCAAACTCCTTATTTCTTCAATTAGAGGAAGATCAGTGATTCGTACGTGAATGTCCTTGGCAATTCGTTCGTACTGGGGAAACATACCAAGCACGACATCCTTGGCTGTTTCATCAAATATCTGCAGCATTTCTGTTGGGGCTTCAGGAAGAAAGTATGCCAGGACCTGTTCTTCAGAAGCGATGGCATTGTAATCAACTTCAAAGCTCTGTCTGTTTTCTGCCAATAATTATAGTATATTACATTTTAAAATTAAATTATTTATATATATGAATGAGACAAACATTTTAGATGAGAGAAACTTGTACGTTTATTAACATAGTAGACTTAATACATGTTTCTGTTACTATTTATTATGGAAGCCAAATCCAGTTAATCTTAACTGGGAATGTTTTCAACCCTCTTTAGATCAACTTCAGCTAAACATGACTGGTGTCTGTCAAAAGGGAATCATATAAAACAAAAACGCAGCAGTATGTGGATAATGCAAATGCGATCTCTTTAGATAAAAACCTCTCAGACCAAATTGTTAGTAAGACATACAATGCATTGAATAACAAATGTCACCCTAGCTTCTTGAAGGAAAAAGCCAATTCAAAAAATTAGAACAAGTTCAACACAATAATAACTAAAGAGTGATTATTTATTGTGACATCAAGCTGCAATTTTTAATCATATTTTTAATTTATTTAATTTAAAACACAATGGGTGATCAGTTAACGAACAGTTCAGATAGCAAACACTTTCACAACAGCTTTTTATGATCGGACAACGAACACATGTTTGGATAACAAACACTTCATCAAACACACATAAAAAGAAGTGACGGAAAATAACAAATACTGATTGATTTTCCCTTGTCTTCAGGTAACAATTCAAAACCTTTTGGAGTACGGAGACATCAATATCGATGCTCAACCCGATACCGATCGGATAGTATTTAACTGAACTTTAAAACTCTCCATTGTAATTCCACCTTTTCTGTTTACTTTTCTGACAGATAATTTTTTATAGTCTTTGCGAGACTGTCAAACACTTGTTAAGTTTTGCATCATTTTTATTTTTTAATGGTGAGAGTTTAACTGTCCAACTGGATATTTGTTAATGATTTAACACCAAAATTTCAAATTTCATTCAGGCCTCACATTTACATAATTCTTTCGTGCACTAGTTGATTTCTGTTCTCTCAATTTTTGTGAGTGCTTTTATGAACTTTTCATGCCTAAAAAGAGTGGAGTGTCAAGATCCATGCTCACCAATGAAACCAAGCAAAATATAATAGCCAAAGTAGAGAGTGAACACAAGATGTCTGACATTGCTAGGCAGTACGGCTTGAACAGGTCTACAGTAGGCTAAAAAATATAAGCAAGAAGACTCAAGAAGCTAAAGAAGTAATGAAAATCACATCTGAGAAACAAAGATGTTCCATCCATGAAAAATGGAAAGATTGCTTTTAATTTGAATAAAAAAAGAGAAATGAAAAAAGATGTAACTAGTATGAAGTTAAAGAAAGGTAGAGAAATTTTTGAAGAACTGAAGAAATAAACTCCACATTCATCACATGAAGAGAGAGAATTCAAAGCTACCACTGGATGGTTTGAATTCTATAGAATAGCTGAGAAGTTCTGTCTCAAATTTGAAGAATTCATTAAAAAGAAGGATACTGTCCACAACAAATTTTTAATTGCGATGAAACTGGTTTATTTTGGAAGCGCATGCCAAACCATACCTATATCACAAAAGAAGAGAAAAATATTCCTGGGCATAAACCCATGAAAGACCAATTGATGTTACTTTTGGGAGCTAATGCTAGCGGTGATACGAAGCGTAGCCTGCTTCTTGTCTATCACTCTGAGAACCCTAGAACATTCAAAAATAATTCCATAATTAAAGAAAGACTGCCAGTTATGTGGAAATCAAATAAAGGGCATGGGTCATGCAGGCTCTTTTCAAAGAATGGCTATTTGAAGTTTGTGCGCCAAGCATAAAGGATTACCTTCAGACCAACAAATTGCCATTAAAATTGTGCTATTGGACAATTAGGACACTAGGACACTAGGCTATTTTTGACAAATTTTAGACAAATTGTGCTATTGGACACTAGGACACCAAACAACCTTGAAAATAATTTGCTGGAAGACTATCCCTGGCTGACAGTTCAGTTTCTGCCTCTGAATACCACTTCACTAATTCAACTAATGGATCAAGAGGTATTGCAGGTTTCAAGAAATTGTACATTTGAGCACTGTTTCGTTGGTGTTTTGAATGCCAGTTCTCATCAATGATGACATTAAAAACGTTTTGGCAAGAAAAATTTGATATTGAAGCTATACGGCTCATTCAAAAGGCATAGTCAGAAGTCACTCAAAGACAGTTGGATTCTCTTGGCAAAAGCTGTGTCCCTCCTGCATTCAAGAAGACAGAGATGATGTCCATGAAATTATGGATGAAATTGTGACAACTGCTAGAGATCTGGAATTGAAGGTAAATAAAGATGACATTGAACAGCTCATAACGGAATCTGAAACTGATCTCATGACAGAAGAACTCCAAGAACCCTTGAATGAAGAATACCAAGAAACTCAGCGAGACATATTTTCTCCTGAAAAAAGTGGAAAATGAAAGAGGATTAATGTTCAACATCTGTTATTAAAGATCTTTTAAAGAAGTGGGGAGATGTCAGAACAACGATTTTAGAATGGCATCCAAACCAAGTTGAGGTTAATAAGCTTGCGGATCTCTACAATTACAGTGGGTGATCAGTTAATGAACAGTTTGGTTAATGAACAAATTGGATAACAAACACTTTCACGAAAGATTTTTATGTTTGGACAATGAACACCTCACAGAACAAACACAAGAAGAAGCAACATAAAATAATGAATACTGTTTGGTCTTCCCTTATCTTTGGGCAACAATTCAAAACTATTTGGAGAGCAAGAGACGTCGACATCAATGCTTGACCCTGTATACACAGATTGGATAGTATTCCTCCGAACTTTGAAACTCTTCCTTGTAATTCCAGCATTTTATTTTTCTGACAGAAACAATTATTTTATAGTATTCGTGAGACTGTTGGGCAGGCACTCATTAAGTTTTGTGTCAGTTTTTATTTTCAAAATGTGAGAGTATAATAGCATCCAAACCAGGTTGAGGTTAATAGGCTTGGGGATCTCTACAATTACAATAGCAAACAAAGTCTTGGAATGGATTATTAACCGATCACCCAATGCATATACTCTCCACCTCAAATTAATACTGTAGTGTATTGCCCCTGTACATCATACTTTTCTGTTAGCAATGCAGTCATGCCAGTCATCCAACTAACTAACTCCTTTCAGGGAAAAATTTTTGAATTGAAATAACTTGACTTCTGGAAGTTCTTATATAGTTAATTGGGGTCTCCTGCTCCTAAGCTTTCCATATCTGGTCTTGAATTTCATTTATCTAACACTTTTCTCGAAATTAACAAAAAGACAGATGGCAAATGAACAACACTAGGAATTCATAGGTCTACAATTTTTCAAATTGCAGCTGAATAACACTTTCCAGCAAAGATTTAATTACTGGACAAACATTTTTGCTCTATTTATAAACCTGCTTCAGGTCTACACAATAACTTTCTATTGTTTTAGAATTGGAATGTTACTTTGTTCTATGGCTTTATTTTTGGATGTTTAAATTAAAATATATAATGTCCTAAAAAGGGTTAAAACCATTCCCAATTAAGAAAATTAACTGGATTTATCTTCCATAATAAGCAGTAATAGAAACATATATTGGTAGTGGTGCCAAGATTCAGACTGTAACAACAGTAGACTTCTCATAATCTTATTATCTAAACAACTTTACAAGCATTAGAAAGCAATAAGCTTTAAAATCATGCTCCAATGCTTGTAAAGTTGTTTAAATAATTATGTAATTAGTTTAAAACCTTCTTTAATGTAATTTTTCAATCTAAAGGCATCAATCAACCTTCTCAATTGGAGTCTTCCTCCATTGTAATACCTTCTATTTCTTTTCTTCTGAAGAAAAAGTATAACAAATAAATTTCTGAAGGTCAAAATAAAATATAATCTCATTCTTTACTGAATGAAGATACTCTTCAATTAAGGAAGATTTAGACCAAAAATACTTCAGAGTATCAAGAGCATTTTTGACTATGTTTAAAATATAGCAAGTTAAACCTAGATATTACAACTGAAGAATCAATTCTATTTCTATTTCTATCTAAAAAATCAATTCTATTCTATTTTTCTTTGTTTTGCAATTTGAATAAATGTAGATTCTAACAACAAGAAACAAAATCTACAAAACTTCTTAATAAATTTGACATTTTAACTTCTCAAAGTTATATTCTATAATCAATTTTCTTAAAGTTGAGTTTGTTTTTCATTTGACAAGCAACATCTTTACAGCTTTTTTCCTTCAACAAAGACATAATTTCAATTTGAGTTATCAAAGACTTGGATTTTTAATGTGCATCATAAGTTCTAGGTTTAACTACCTAGTTAATGTCTTAAATAATATTTAGCAATTCTACATTATTGATTATCAATAAAATCATATTGACTTGTTTTTATTAACTATAAAACACAATATGCAAGATTTACCTTCACACATCTGTCTGATCTTCTCTCTGTACAAATTGTGTCCCCTGCTGTCTACAAAAGTTCGAAGGAAATTCTTGAATCTGTTATAAATCTCCGTGCGGGGCCCGATCATCGAAACCCATTCTCTTACAGTGTGGCCTCTCATGTCTTCCAAATTTTCAATACTTTCAATCATCTGTATAAAAAAGTATTTACATAATTTGTAATAATAAAAGTTGCTAATAAATAAATAAAATAATCAATGATTTTGCTGAATTTTAAACAGATTTGACTTCTATTAAAATATTTTCTCTAGCTCTCAAGTTGAGATTATAATTTTGAGATAAACTGAGTATCTAACTCTTAATGAGAACAACCTTAATGCAAGAATACCTAAATTTTGTATCCTTCTAAACTATTCTCACACATGTATACAATTGTTAGTGTCCAAAAATTTAAAAATGAATTCTTTCAAAAATAAATAAAGCTTTATGAATAATTCTTGGCATGTTTTCATTTGGAGAAAATCCCTCCAACATTAGAGAAAGGTAGACTTAGTAGTTATGATATGCTGATCAAAGGTGTAAGGTCTCATTTTGTTTAAATTAGTGGCAGCGCTGTTGTTGCCGCAGTTCGCCATGTTGTTTTCTGTTGTTTGTTCTTATCGCCGCAAGTTAAAGTTGGTAAGCATCAAATATTAAATTATTCATTAATTAGTTGCATTATATTCGTTTATTAATTCATAACGTTGTCACTCGACGCCGATCCAAACCTTATATGGCGCAGTCGACAGTGGAAAGAACATTTCATTAACAAAATTGTTAATATTAAACTTTTAGAACTTCGTTTCAACGGTCGCCATTAACGACGAGCAAAAATCAAGAGTTTAGATTGTTCAAACGTATTAAACAAAAGATATCAATTCATAGAAGTTATAAATTCGAAGAAGTAGATTATTACTAATATCGTAAATTCTAAATTGAAAAAGAATTAATTTTAACGTTGGAATTTGCTCGCCATTACGTAGGCCTGACACTCTTCAGTCGTTTCTCGCCAAGAACGCTAAATAGATCTCGCCAAGATCGGTCGCCTATCGACACGAGCATTTGTTATAAATTCGCATTTCCGGTGAAAGTTGAAAACTTCGCTTCAGAATTATGACAACCATAAACGACGAGTTGAACTCTTTAACGTCAGAAGATATAAAACACTTTACTGTCGCCCAGTTGAAAGCCGATTTACGTTTGCGGAATCTTTCTCTTGTTGGAAGCAAAGACTGTTTAATTTCTCGCATCGTGGATGATAATATAAAAAGAAAACAGCAGGGAAATTTAGACGAACTCGCTACTCTTAGGATGCGATCGAGTGACAAAGATGACGACGCTAAAATAATTCCTGACAGCGCAGAATTATTAAAACAAATCCAACTGTTACAAAAACAAGTCGAAACCCTAAATAATCGCAACGATACGCCACAAATTCCTGCACCTACTTCGCAACTGGATCCTAATATTGCCGCAGTCCTGACTACGCTAATGGAATCTCAAAAACAGTTGATTGAGAGACAAATAAATTCGCCAAGTACTATTCAAATCACGTCAACTAATGACACGGCAAATTCCATTCCGATATTTCGTGGTGATATGATTGATAATGCGCTCGAGTGGCTAAAAGAAGTTGAAAGAATTTCAACATTGGCAAACTGGACTGATGAACTCAAATTGACTAATACTATCTCACGTCTCGCTGGATCTGCTAGAAATTGGCAATTAACTCAAGGTAACCGTTACAATAATTGGATAGAATGGAAAGTTGCCCTTACATCAAGATTTAAAAGACGTATTACTATGCAAGAATTTTTAGCTTATCAAGCTGATCGGAAACTAAAAAGGAACGAAAGCTTGGTTGATTACATATATGCCAAAGACGCTCTCTTGGAAAAAGCTCCTTTTACTATCCCACAGCCAGATCGAATTTCAATGATCATTGGTGACATCACTGAAGAAAAATGGCAGATTGCCTTAGCTACACAGAACTCTAATACTGTCGAAGAGTTAATTGACAGAGCAATGGCACTTGATGCAATTCGAAACATGCAGCACGAATATAAATCACGCCAACCTTACGGATCACGCCCATCACCGAAAATTACACCAATATCTTCAAATCCGTATAATGAACAACTTCGCAAGTATAACCCTGAAACCGATGATCTTCGCGATATCACCTGTTGGAGATGTGGAACCAGAGGTCACGCATCGTTCATGTGCAGTTTACCGCCTCCTCAAAAAGGTTCACCAATTGCTCGCCCAAAAAATTCACCGAGTCGTTTTGAAGAAATTCAGAACCGTCAAACGAACGATTCTTCTCAGCATATCGAAAACACAACTAATCCCAATAATTCATCACCACATGGCATTACAGGCCCAAAGTTTACAGATTTACGTCGCAATACTAAACGAAATTCAGCAACACGACCAGAGCCTAAAAGAGCAAATGACTCTAACTCTATAAACTGCATTAAGACCGATATAAAAAAACGTGCCTTAATACCTGCTACCATTAACAATCAAACCGAAGTTCAAGCACTCTGTGATCCATGCGCAGATATCACAGTTATTCAACAATCGTGCGTTCCACCTGATTGTGTCATTCATCCGTGGACTGATGGTGAATTCCAAGTTGTTGATCACGAAATAAAGCCCATAGGTTGGATATCCTTAAATATTAAGATTGGAAACATTGATCATCTAATGCCAAAAATTGGAATTTGCAAACAACTTCCATTTTCGTTAATCCTAGGATTCGACTGGCAACAACAAGTTCAAGCCAGATGCACTTACGATCCTAACGGCTCATTATGTATCTCTACACCATCTGCACTTCATCTGTACGAATGTATTCACGCGTCTAAAAACAGTATCAGCTGTATTTCTTCAAATGATATCTCATTACCGCCATTAGATGATGTTACTTTACCAACAGTAGTGCCAAATTGTTTTAGTCCCCAAACGCAATTAATTCCAAAATCCACAGGATTATCAAAGGAACAGCAAATTCAACTCGATGCCGTTATTGGAACATTTGCCGACGTCTTCTATTCTGAAGATGACAACATTGGATTGTGTCCATACGTGGAATTCACAGTAGATTTACAACACGACAAACCCCTTAGGTGCCGACCGTACCGCCTCACGGAGCCCGATCGCCAGTTTATGAAGACTCAGATTCAAAAATGGATAAAACAAGGAATTTGTCGCCCTTCCCAATCACCTTACGCAGCGCCTGCCTTCATTGTGGAACAGCCCTTTCATGAAAGTACCCCAAGAAGAATTGTTGTAGATTTTTCACGCACGATTAACAGTATCACCAAGATCGACCCTCACCCGATCGACCGAATGGAAGATGTTATTAAACGCACAGTAGGTAAACTCTACAATTCAAAGATAGACGTCAAGTCTGCATTTAACACAATTCGCATAAAAGAAAGTGATATTTACAAAACTGGTTTTGTTACTCCCGACGGACATTTTGAATTTCTTCGCATGCCATTTGGAGTTACCAATGGACCATCAACGATGACGAGAGCCATTAAATTAGCTTATGACCATTTAGCCCAGTTTAATGTAAATACATATATTGACGACATTTCAACATCGCATAATGATTTCAGATACCACCTAAAAGTGCTTTATAAAATCCTCGAAGCAACTCGCAGTGCTGGCTTTAAGTTGACACCAGAGAAATCTCAATTTGCAGCGTCAGAAATCTCTCTTTTTGGTAGAATTCTTTCCCAACGTGGTGAACGCCCTGATCCAGGACGCACAGCAGCAGTTGAACGTTACGTAACTCTGAAATCGATTCATGAAGTTAGAAGCTTCCTTGGCTTTGCCAATCAGTTTAGAATACATTTCCGCAATTATGCTGTTATTGCAAATTTTATTGACGATACTCCTCATGAAGTTCAGTTAGACCTTTTAAAATTAGCCAGGGCCGAAGCCGCCAACAATGTGTACGAAACACACTTAGATAACAAAAGGAGATTTGATCTACATTGCCAACCCCATTTGTTTAAGCCTGGAGATCTCGTCTTATACGACTGGCCGAAACAACACGATCATAAACTCTCGCCAATGTTCAAGGGACCATTCGAGATTGTTCGTCCAGTCGGGGCCGTATGCTACGAGATCACATCGCTCACAGCACAAAGAAAGTTTCAGAAGGTCGTTCATGTGCAACATCTTCGTCCATATTACAAGCGAGATGCGCCAGTCCTCGAAGAAGACGTAAGCTCCGAGGAAGAAGAACCGGAAGTGGAAGTTCAGGATCAGGTAGATGATCGCTCAAAGGTACTTGACCAAAATGACCAAGAATCAAGTAGACATGACAGACGTCGCAACCGTCACCCTCCCAAAAGACTTGAACAATAACTTTTAGACCTTACGTGTTACGCTTCAATTCTAAATTTGTACCTTGTCCTGAATTTCTCATTGAGCGGGGCCGAATGTAAGGTCTCATTTTGTTTAAATTAGTGGCGGCGCTGTTGTTGCCGCAGTTCGCCATGTTGTTTTCTGTTGTTTGTTCTTATCGCCACAAGTTAAAGTTGGTAAGCATCAAATATTAAATTATTCATTAATTAGTTGCGTTATATTCGTTTATTAATTCATAACGTTGTCACTCGACGCCGATCCAAACCTTATATGGCGCAGTCGACAGTGGAAAGAACATTTCATTAACAAAATTGTTAATATTAAACTTTTAGAACTTCGTTTCAACGGTCGCCATTAACGACGAGCAAAAATCAAGAGTTTAGATTGTTCAAACGTATTAAACAAAAGATATCAATTCATAGAAGTTATAAATTCGAAGAAGTAGATTATTACTAATATCGTAAATTCTAAATTGAAAAAGAATTAATTTTAACGTTGGAATTTGCTCGCCATTACGTAGGCCTGACACTCTTCAGTCGTTTCTCGCCAAGAACGCTAAATAGATCTCGCCAAGATCGGTCGCCTATCGACACGAGCATTTGTTATAAATTCGCATTTCCGGTGAAAGTTGAAAACTTCGCTTCAGAATTATGACAACCATAAACGACGAGTTGAACTCTTTAACGTCAGAAGATATAAAACACTTTACTGTCGCCCAGTTGAAAGCCGATTTACGTTTGCGGAATCTTTCTCTTGTTGGAAGCAAAGACTGTTTAATTTCTCGCATCGTGGATGATAATATAAAAAGAAAACAGCAGGGAAATTTAGACGAACTCGCTACTCTTAGGATGCGATCGAGTGACAAAGATGACGACGCTAAAATAATTCCTGACAGCGCAGAATTATTAAAACAAATCCAACTGTTACAAAAACAAGTCGAAACCCTAAATAATCGCAACGATACGCCACAAATTCCTGCACCTACTTCGCAACTGGATCCTAATATTGCCGCAGTCCTGACTACGCTAATGGAATCTCAAAAACAGTTGATTGAGAGACAAATAAATTCGCCAAGTACTATTCAAATCACGTCAACTAATGACACGGCAAATTCCATTCCGATATTTCGTGGTGATATGATTGATAATGCGCTCGAGTGGCTAAAAGAAGTTGAAAGAATTTCAACATTGGCAAACTGGACTGATGAACTCAAATTGACTAATACTATCTCACGTCTCGCTGGATCTGCTAGAAATTGGCAATTAACTCAAGGTAACCGTTACAATAATTGGATAGAATGGAAAGTTGCCCTTACATCAAGATTTAAAAGACGTATTACTATGCAAGAATTTTTAGCTTATCAAGCTGATCGGAAACTAAAAAGGAACGAAAGCTTGGTTGATTACATATATGCCAAAGACGCTCTCTTGGAAAAAGCTCCTTTTACTATCCCACAGCCAGATCGAATTTCAATGATCATTGGTGACATCACTGAAGAAAAATGGCAGATTGCCTTAGCTACACAGAACTCTAATACTGTCGAAGAGTTAATTGACAGAGCAATGGCACTTGATGCAATTCGAAACATGCAGCACGAATATAAATCACGCCAACCTTACGGATCACGCCCATCACCGAAAATTACACCAATATCTTCAAATCCGTATAATGAACAACTTCGCAAGTATAACCCTGAAACCGATGATCTTCGCGATATCACCTGTTGGAGATGTGGAACCAGAGGTCACGCATCGTTCATGTGCAGTTTACCGCCTCCTCAAAAAGGTTCACCAATTGCTCGCCCAAAAAATTCACCGAGTCGTTTTGAAGAAATTCAGAACCGTCAAACGAACGATTCTTCTCAGCATATCGAAAACACAACTAATCCCAATAATTCATCACCACATGGCATTACAGGCCCAAAGTTTACAGATTTACGTCGCAATACTAAACGAAATTCAGCAACACGACCAGAGCCTAAAAGAGCAAATGACTCTAACTCTATAAACTGCATTAAGACCGATATAAAAAAACGTGCCTTAATACCTGCTACCATTAACAATCAAACCGAAGTTCAAGCACTCTGTGATCCATGCGCAGATATCACAGTTATTCAACAATCGTGCGTTCCACCTGATTGTGTCATTCATCCGTGGACTGATGGTGAATTCCAAGTTGTTGATCACGAAATAAAGCCCATAGGTTGGATATCCTTAAATATTAAGATTGGAAACATTGATCATCTAATGCCAAAAATTGGAATTTGCAAACAACTTCCATTTTCGTTAATCCTAGGATTCGACTGGCAACAACAAGTTCAAGCCAGATGCACTTACGATCCTAACGGCTCATTATGTATCTCTACACCATCTGCACTTCATCTGTACGAATGTATTCACGCGTCTAAAAACAGTATCAGCTGTATTTCTTCAAATGATATCTCATTACCGCCATTAGATGATGTTACTTTACCAACAGTAGTGCCAAATTGTTTTAGTCCCCAAACGCAATTAATTCCAAAATCCACAGGATTATCAAAGGAACAGCAAATTCAACTCGATGCCGTTATTGGAACATTTGCCGACGTCTTCTATTCTGAAGATGACAACATTGGATTGTGTCCATACGTGGAATTCACAGTAGATTTACAACACGACAAACCCCTTAGGTGCCGACCGTACCGCCTCACGGAGCCCGATCGCCAGTTTATGAAGACTCAGATTCAAAAATGGATAAAACAAGGAATTTGTCGCCCTTCCCAATCACCTTACGCAGCGCCTGCCTTCATTGTGGAACAGCCCTTTCATGAAAGTACCCCAAGAAGAATTGTTGTAGATTTTTCACGCACGATTAACAGTATCACCAAGATCGACCCTCACCCGATCGACCGAATGGAAGATGTTATTAAACGCACAGTAGGTAAACTCTACAATTCAAAGATAGACGTCAAGTCTGCATTTAACACAATTCGCATAAAAGAAAGTGATATTTACAAAACTGGTTTTGTTACTCCCGACGGACATTTTGAATTTCTTCGCATGCCATTTGGAGTTACCAATGGACCATCAACGATGACGAGAGCCATTAAATTAGCTTATGACCATTTAGCCCAGTTTAATGTAAATACATATATTGACGACATTTCAACATCGCATAATGATTTCAGATACCACCTAAAAGTGCTTTATAAAATCCTCGAAGCAACTCGCAGTGCTGGCTTTAAGTTGACACCAGAGAAATCTCAATTTGCAGCGTCAGAAATCTCTCTTTTTGGTAGAATTCTTTCCCAACGTGGTGAACGCCCTGATCCAGGACGCACAGCAGCAGTTGAACGTTACGTAACTCTGAAATCGATTCATGAAGTTAGAAGCTTCCTTGGCTTTGCCAATCAGTTTAGAAAACATATCCGCAATTATGCTGTTATTGCAAGTTTTATTGACGATACTCCTCGTGAAGTTCAGTTAGACCTTTTAACCTTAGCCAGGGCCGAAGCCGCCAACAATGTGTACGAAACACACTTAGATAACAAAAGGAGATTTGATCTACATCGCCAACCCCATTCGTTTAAGCCTGGAGATCTCGTCTTATACGACTGGCCGAAACAACACGATCATAAACTCTCGCCAATGTTCAAAGGACCATTCAAGATTGTTCGTCCAGTCGGGGCCGTATGCTACGAGATCACATCGCTCACAGCACAAAGAAAGTTTCAGAAGGTCGTTCATGTGCAACATCTTCGTCCATATTACAAGCGAGATGCGCCAGTCCTCGAAGAAGACGTAAGCTCCGAGGAAGAAGAACCGGAAGTGGAAGTTCAGGATCAGGTAGATGATCGCTCAAAGGTACTTGACCAAAATGACCAAGAATCAAGTAGACATGACAGACGTCGCAACCGTCACCCTCCCAAAAGACTTGAACAATAACTTTTAGACCTTACGTGTTACGCTTCAATTCTAAATTTGTACCTTGTCCTTAAATTTCTCATTGAGCGGGGCCGAATGTAAGGTCTCATATTGTTTAAATTAGTGGCGGCGCTGTTGTTGCCGCAGTTCGCCATGTTGTTTTCTGTTGTTTGTTCTTATCGCCACAAGTTAAAGTTGGTAAGCATCAAATATTAAATTATTCATTAATTAGTTGCGTTATATTCGTTTATTAATTCATAACGTTGTCACTCGACGCCGATCCAAACCTTATATGGCGCAGTCGACAGTGGAAAGAACATTTCATTAACAAAATTGTTAATATTAAACTTTTAGAACTTCGTTTCAACGGTCGCCATTAACGACGAGCAAAAATCAAGAGTTTAGATTGTTCAAACGTATTAAACAAAAGATATCAATTCATAGAAGTTATAAATTCGAAGAAGTAGATTATTACTAATATCGTAAATTCTAAATTGAAAAAGAATTAATTTTAACGTTGGAATTTGCTCGCCATTACGTAGGCCTGACACTCTTCAGTCGTTTCTCGCCAAGAACGCTAAATAGATCTCGCCAAGATCGGTCGCCTATCGACACGAGCATTTGTTATAAATTCGCATTTCCGGTGAAAGTTGAAAACTTCGCTTCAGAATTATGACAACCATAAACGACGAGTTGAACTCTTTAACGTCAGAAGATATAAAACACTTTACTGTCGCCCAGTTGAAAGCCGATTTACGTTTGCGGAATCTTTCTCTTGTTGGAAGCAAAGACTGTTTAATTTCTCGCATCGTGGATGATAATATAAAAAGAAAACAGCAGGGAAATTTAGACGAACTCGCTACTCTTAGGATGCGATCGAGTGACAAAGATGACGACGCTAAAATAATTCCTGACAGCGCAGAATTATTAAAACAAATCCAACTGTTACAAAAACAAGTCGAAACCCTAAATAATCGCAACGATACGCCACAAATTCCTGCACCTACTTCGCAACTGGATCCTAATATTGCCGCAGTCCTGACTACGCTAATGGAATCTCAAAAACAGTTGATTGAGAGACAAATAAATTCGCCAAGTACTATTCAAATCACGTCAACTAATGACACGGCAAATTCCATTCCGATATTTCGTGGTGATATGATTGATAATGCGCTCGAGTGGCTAAAAGAAGTTGAAAGAATTTCAACATTGGCAAACTGGACTGATGAACTCAAATTGACTAATACTATCTCACGTCTCGCTGGATCTGCTAGAAATTGGCAATTAACTCAAGGTAACCGTTACAATAATTGGATAGAATGGAAAGTTGCCCTTACATCAAGATTTAAAAGACGTATTACTATGCAAGAATTTTTAGCTTATCAAGCTGATCGGAAACTAAAAAGGAACGAAAGCTTGGTTGATTACATATATGCCAAAGACGCTCTCTTGGAAAAAGCTCCTTTTACTATCCCACAGCCAGATCGAATTTCAATGATCATTGGTGACATCACTGAAGAAAAATGGCAGATTGCCTTAGCTACACAGAACTCTAATACTGTCGAAGAGTTAATTGACAGAGCAATGGCACTTGATGCAATTCGAAACATGCAGCACGAATATAAATCACGCCAACCTTACGGATCACGCCCATCACCGAAAATTACACCAATATCTTCAAATCCGTATAATGAACAACTTCGCAAGTATAACCCTGAAACCGATGATCTTCGCGATATCACCTGTTGGAGATGTGGAACCAGAGGTCACGCATCGTTCATGTGCAGTTTACCGCCTCCTCAAAAAGGTTCACCAATTGCTCGCCCAAAAAATTCACCGAGTTGTTTTGAAGAAATTCAGAACCGTCAAACGAACGATTCTTCTCAGCATATCAAAAACACAACTAATCCCAATAATTCATCACCACATGGCATTACAGGCCCAAAGTTTACAGATTTATGTCGCAATACTAAACGAAATTCAGCAACACGACCAGAGCCTAAAAGAGCAAATGACTCCTAGTTAATGTCTTAAATAATATTTAGCAATTCTACATTATTGATTATCAATAAAATCATATTGACTTGTTTTTATTAACTATAAAACACAATATGCAAGATTTACCTTCACACATCTGTCTGATCTTCTCTCTGTACAAATTGTGTCCCCTGCTGTCTACAAAAGTTCGAAGGAAATTCTTGAATCTGTTATAAATCTCCGTGCGGGGCCCGATCATCGAAACCCATTCTCTTACAGTGTGGCCTCTCATGTCTTCCAAATTTTCAATACTTTCAATCATCTGTATAAAAAAGTATTTACATAATTTGTAATAATAAAAGTTGCTAATAAATAAATAAAATAATCAATGATTTTGCTGAATTTTAAACAGATTTGACTTCTATTAAAATATTTTCTCTAGCTCTCAAGTTGAGATTATAATTTTGAGATAAACTGAGTATCTAACTCTTAATGAGAACAACCTTAATGCAAGAATACCTAAATTTTGTATCCTTCTAAACTATTCTCACACATGTATACAATTGTTAGTGTCCAAAAATTTAAAAATGAATTCTTTCAAAAATAAATAAAGCTTTATGAATAATTCTTGGCATGTTTTCATTTGGAGAAAATCCCTCCAACATTAGAGAAAGGTAGACTTAGTAGTTATGATATGCTGATCAAAGGTGTAAGGTCTCATTTTGTTTAAATTAGTGGCAGCGCTGTTGTTGCCGCAGTTCGCCATGTTGTTTTCTGTTGTTTGTTCTTATCGCCGCAAGTTAAAGTTGGTGTTGGTAAGCATCAAATATTAAATTATTCATTAATTAGTTGCGTTATATTCGTTTATTAATTCATAACGTTGTCACTCGACGCCGATCCAAACCTTATAAAGGGCAGCATTATTACTAACATGCAAACACCACTCTACATGCTGCATTCTAACTGCTCAGTACTACAGGAACAAGATCTTTAAACTAAGGCTTTTAAGGATGTTGAAATCCACCCAATTTTTTCTTACACCAATCAGTATTCATCCACCATTCAGTCTGTCAATATTTAAAGTTATATTGACAAGTCAAATTCTTGACTCAAACCTGAAACTGATGCCTTAAATATTAATTCTTTTTACCTCCATGTCCTCTTACTCTTATAAAATTCTGTTTGTTTCCCTGTCTACTTTGACCTTGTTCATTAATAGGACATCTTATACTGGTGTAGTTTCTGATTAGCAATTAGCAAACAGAGGAGACCTTAGTCAAAAGTCAAAACAAAATAACTTTATTTTCACCTCTACACTCTGTGTGTTTCAGACCTGCTGAAAGCTCCTCTGCAACAAGTTTACAACATGCTATAACAATTTTTTAAAACTTAAAAAAAAAATGATATGATGACAATGATATTTAAGGTAAAAATAAAATTACTTACAGTTCCATTATTGTATATTATTAATACAACAACAATACAGACATAAAGTATCCATAAAATAAAGTGTAACATAATGTTTCTTAAAATATGTCTGTAAAAAAGGATAAAATCTATTAAATAATAACAGTTTTTAAGAAATGTTAAAAAAGTGTCTTTACTCACTGGTTAAAGTTTGTTATTTTTTCTGTTCAACTTATGTTCTTATTTCCTTTTTCTGTAATATTTTCCACTGTTATATCCTCTTTAAATACTTTTATTACCCATTACATCCTCTATAAATGATATTATTCCATGAATCTCTCTTCCTAAATTATTATTAATTCTATTACCTTGTTTTTTTATATAAATACACTAGCAGAAATTGAAAGTGTTACACCCACCCAGTATTGTCAAAGACATATGAAATTGGGACAAAAAAATCTTTTTGAAGAGTATTGAATGATCAAAAATTAAATAAAGTACATACAGTGGTATGAAAATTACGGATACATTTGTTATGCAAAATTGCTATTGTGTTTAGTTTGTAAGTTGTGAACTATGTTATGGAACATGACTTTTTTCGGTCCACAGGTTGTTGGTGACCAGCTATGCCATATTGACGAGTGAGAACCCCGTACACCCAAATGTCTATCTGACTTGGAAAGAGGTCAGATAATTGGCATGTTAGAAATAAGAGCATTATATCATGAAATCACCTGAAGGACTGGCCATAGTGCAATGTCAGTACAAAGAGTGGTCACATGGTGGATGCAGGAAGGATCCAGTACTCGCAGACCTGGCACAGGTCCACACAGAAGGATGATGTCATGTGAGGATCGCCATATTTTGCGAATAGCAGCACAGATTCAAGTAGTAGTTACCGCCAGAGTCATCCCACAGACAATTGTAAACCAATTGCTTGATGCTGGACTGAGATCTTGGACCCCATACAATGTGTTCCCTTACCAGATTTCATCGCCAACAATTGCTAATGTGATGTGCTGCTAGATGTAACTGGACACATGAATGGCATACAGTTGTGTTTAGTGATGAATCCCGATTCTGTCTAGGCCAATGTGATTGTCGGCAACATGTCTGCCGGCATGTTGGAGAAAGAGCCCATCCTGCTGTGATTTCAGAATGCCACTCAGGTCCAACTCCTGTGATTTGGGTGGGGCTATAAGTTATGACAGCAGGACCAAGTTGGTGGTTGCTGAAGGCACAACGACCACCCACCAGTATGTGGACAGGGTAATCCATACAGTAGTCATATCTTTCATGAACACCATCCAAAACAGTATCTTCCAACAAGATACTGCCCATCCTCATGCTGCTGCCATCACAAGACAGGCCTTGCAAAATGTCACAATCATGAATTGGCCCACCCAGTCTCCAGATTTATCCTCTATAGATTATGTCTGGATGCCATGGGATTACGTCTCATAGCCATCCAGTGTGCACTGTACAACTGACTGCACAAGTTGTGCAAGCATGGAGAGATATACCCCAACAAGACATTCAAGCACTTATTGATTCAATGCCTGCAAAGATCCAAGAGTGTATCCACACTCAAGGTGGGCATACTTCTTACTGAAACATGTACCAAACAGCGATAAAACTTTGAGTAATTATATTTTGCATTCATTTCTTCTGGGTATGCCCCTGTACATGTTTACCAAGTTTCATGAATTTCCATCAGTGTATGTTCAAATAAATCCATTTCTTTATTGTTACTGTATTTAAATTAATTTCACATCATTCTTTATTGCAAATGCTTGGTAACTGCTGAATTTTCATAATTTCTGTTGATTGCTCTGATATATTCCTTTATCTGTACTTTAAGTTTTCTTTTTGTTTCACCTATCTAAATTCTGTATTAATAATAGACAATAATGGAACTGTAAGTAACTTTATCTTTACCTTAAATATCATTGTTTTTTAAAATTGTTATAGAATGTTGTAAACCTGCCAAAGAGGGTCCTTCAGGTCCAAAACATACAGTGTACAGGCAAAATTAAGATACAGCAATACCTTGGTTTTTGTCGATAATCTGTCCTAAAACAATCAGCAAAATCTGAAACCGACAAAAACTGAGGAAATTATTGAATCAATGTAAATCCAATTAATTCATTCTAGACATTCCAAACTACATACCAAAAACACATTTTATAGTGTTTAATACTAAAAACAATAAGAAATTAATATAAAATGAATATAAAAGACTAATGTAAAGAATAAATGAACATTTCACATGGCATTTCCCGTAATGGAGATAAAGGAAAGCAGTGGAATTGGGCGTATTCAAAATCTCAGAATCAATCGAGTGAGATGCTGCCAGAATTGATGCAACTGATAGTGTTTTCTAAAAAAAACAAATGCTGACTGCCGGGAATTTTGGGAGAGAAAAACAATAAAAATGGCAAATGATATTTAATGTAACGTAGAAGTACACAAGTTCAAAAATAAATTTAATGAGAACAGTTTAATGAAAAATGAATATTTCAAAAAAAATAGGAATGAAGATTTTTTAAATTTCTGTAGGAGTTTAAATAATTAAATATATCCTAAGATTACACTCTAACAACTAAAAAAATTATGTGCTGTCTTATGTAAATATACTAACATATTAAAATATTCTATTAATGCACTAACCGAATATTAATTTATTCAAGGTTTATTCATTAATAAATAAATTAAATTTCAAACTTGTCAATGCAAAATAAAGTCTTACGAGCGTCATGGTGGCTGCCATCTTGTTTGCTGGTGTATCCAGCACTAAAAAGATGCTTGCAGTTTTCTGGAAACTCACTGGCATCAACCAGAAGTTATCTGAGATTTTGAATACACCCATTGTTTGGCTAGATGCGCAGGGTAATGCTCACACAACAAGAAACAACACCACACTGAGCAGAAAAACACACAATTTCACAAAATTGGCAGCAAGGACATATGGGAATACTGACGAAATCTGAGTCACCCAACAAAAACCAAGACAAATTTTTCACAAAAAGAATTGACGATAACTGAAGTCAATGAAAACAGAGGTATTACTGTATTCAGTTTTGACTTTTGATTAAGTTCGCCTTTATTTGCTAATCGGAAACTACACCAATATAATAAGTCCTATTAATAAACAAGGTCCAAGTAGACAGGATATACACAGAAATTGTACCTTAAATGTTCTAGTACATTACAATGTAAGTCATCAGTAAGTAACTATACCACAAGATTTGACTACAAAATGCAACTATTTACTATTAATACTCTAAACAATATCTATCACCTCAATTTTAAATAATGTACATTTGTGATTATTGTTTGTCAAAAGCAAGACTCCAATATAAATTAAGATTTTGTGAATCAAGGCATTGAACATCAAAGTATTCAATAGTAGGTTCATAATTCCAAATGCTTGGAATGTGAGTACATTGTACACAATTTTGATGTGTATAAGATTTTACAATAGTTTCAAAAAAATAAAATATTTTACAGCATGTTATTACATAACATTCTGAGTATAGCTACAACAATTACCTCTTTATCAGCCGTGGCATCATCGGCAGCAGTTTCTGCCAGGCGCCTTCGACGGGCTGGTCTTTCTTCAAAGTCATCTGAGTCATCTATCAGAATAAAATTTAGTTTAAGATAAGGTACAAATTTAAGGAATTTGTCTTAAATCATCTACTGGAAAACAAATAGTTTAAATAATTGAAAACTATGAGGTACAAAAGATTCAAATATTCAAGCAAGAAGAAAAATATTATTCCAATACATAAGTCTTCATATAGACAGTCTAACCTTAAATTGCAACAGAGCCAAGACATGTCTAAGTTTCTGAAGTAAGTAGTGGTTTTTAATATAAACTGCGTCAACCTTACATAAATGTTAATACACATATACCATTTCTTCACTTTTATTTCAATTCTAATATCTAAACAGTAAAATTAAGGTTAATTCAAATTAAATATACATCATTACTGGAAAATACAAATAAAGCACAGTTCTCTCACAAATTCATATAAATGCATATTCCTTTTACAAATTTATAAAATTGTAAGAATATCTGTAACGTCACTCAAAAATACTGTAAAGTGGCACATGAAAAGAAGTCAAGTCAACAACTACCTATATTTGTTTTTTAATAGTCAAACTTCTTCCATTAATTACCATAAAGTAATCCTCTTCTCATTCTTCCAGTCGTGCGGCCTTCCTCTCTGTCTCGAAGTCTCATTTCTTCTTCTGCAGCCCGACGGTCACCTTCAGACATCATGCTGTATTCGGAATCATCCAGCAACTGTGGATCATAAGTGTCGAGTGCTGGAATTGGTCGATAATCCCTACGAAAAGTTAATACCAACAATTAAAATTTTTGTAACATTTAACAGTTTATGTAAAGCTGCAAGTTTTAAAATAAAGAAACACTAAAATTTGAATAAACCAGATTCTATTCCTAGTCTTATAAATTCATGCATGTGCACGTATATTATTTCCAAATCAAACACTATACATTTTTACTTACTGTTCCATATTATCACCAAAAAGTTCTTCGCCTTCTTCATCTTCATTCAAATTGACAGTATCCGCTTCACTAATTCCACCAATCAATTCAGATTCATCTTCAAAAGGTGGCAATTCACGTCCTGGACTGGAAGTCACAAAATCTCCCTGTCCCATAGATTCATTTAAATTGCTAGATGGATTTTCATCAGGTTCCTCCATTCCACCATTTATATGGTTTAAAGAATTATCTGCTTCATCCTGAAATAAGTTAAGAAGAAAATTAAATAATCCATAAAACAGCAAATATACCATTTTTAAAAACATAAGTTAAGCTAATCTACAGATTAAATGTGGTATTCAGAAATATCACTCGAGATCCACTCACCATTATCTTACATTCATTCAACTTTATGCACTGAAAACAGTATTCAGAGACAAATGAGCAGTACGAGTAACCTCAAAAGTGAGTGTGAATCAGTGAAAGTTGAGAGGAATGCAAATGAAACTCAAGGGAAACAGATGATCCCTAAAATCACACCTGCATGAAAAATTCTGTGCATTTATTTCCATATTTTGTAAGAGTTGTATTTATCATAAAATTCAAGAAAGCTGATTATGCAATTTCTAAGAATAAAAAATACAGAATACCAAAAAACATCAACAAAGTTGAAACAATATTCAAATGAGTACCTATTTTAAAATTGTTATACATTACTATTCAAAAAAAGGTAAGAAGCTAAAGGAATACCATAAGCAATGAATTCAAATTGCTGACAGTAAAATTTTAAACAAAAACATTATCCTTTGCATTAACACATTTCATTATACTTAATCAATAAAATTTTAGATACATCAATTTCAAATGATCAAAACGAAATTGGAATCAAATCTTAGCACTTTGAAGATGTTGCCCCAATATTTCTATAGGAAAATGAAATACAATATTGCCACATCATATTTATATTCTACAAAGAACAATTTTGAAATTTATCAATCTATAAAAATTAATTTTATTAACATTCATATAGAGACTTTTTACAATAAGCAGAGATAATAATATAATTTTTTATAATTTTTCCACATAAATTATAGTATAAAAACACATACAGACAACTCATGTTAATACAAATTGCTAGAAGAACAGTAATTAGTTTACTTTATCGAAAATTCATATTAGCAATTTTCAGGCTCAAGGTCGTATAATTTATGAAGTTAAAGATTAACGGATGACTGAATTATAATAAATCTCTAAATTATAATACAGTGGGTGATCAGTTAACGAACAGATCGAATAACAAACAAATTGGATAACAAACACATGATCGAATAACGAACACCCCACAGAACAAACACAAGAAGCGACATAAAATAATGTATATTGATTGGTCTTTCCTTGTCTTCGGGCAACAATTCGAAACTTTTCAGAGTGTGGGAGACGTCGACATTGACACTCAAGCCAGTATATACCGATCAGATAGTATTCCTCCAAACTTTGAAACTCTCCCTTGTAATTCTAGCCTTTTATTTTTCTGACAGAAACAATTTTTTTTATGTATTCGCAAGACTGTCAGGTAAGCACTCGTTAAGTTTTGCATCTGTTTTTCTTTTTAAAAGGTGAGAGTATAATAGCAAAGGTAGAGAGTGGACAGAAGATGTTGCTGGACAGAATGGCTTGAACAGGTCTACAGT
This sequence comes from Centruroides sculpturatus, assembly GCF_000671375.1. Classification (NCBI taxonomy): domain Eukaryota; kingdom Metazoa; phylum Arthropoda; class Arachnida; order Scorpiones; family Buthidae; genus Centruroides; species Centruroides sculpturatus. Next base: position 124,043 of record NW_019384383.1, read on the forward strand.
AGGCCACAGTTCCTTCTTATTTAAGAAAAATACTGTATAATCAAGAAGACTCAAGCAGCTAAAGGAGTAACAAAAATCACATCTGAAAAATAAAGAACATCAAAGAGTTCATAATGGAACCTGAAACGAATCTGACAACAGAAGAACGCCAAAAATTCTTGAATGAAGAACACCAAGAAACTCGGCGAGATATGTTTTTTCTGAAAAAGTGGATTAACGCTGATATCTGTTATTAAAGATCCTTTGAAGAAGTGGGAGGATGTCCAAACAATGATCTTAGAATGAAATCCAAACCAGGTCGAGGTTAATAGGCTTGGGGATCTCTACAATTGCAATGCTATTAATTACTTACGAAAAATCCTGAAGAAGAGAGAAAAGCAATTGATATTAGACAGATTCTTTAACCCTTTCAAATGGAAAAAATATGATTAATAAAAACGCAAGACTGTGTATGTATGTATTTTTATTACTACATATAAATAAACGTAGTAAAAAAGTATATATTTTTTATTTTTGGGGGTCTCTAGAACAAATTAATTAAATTCCCATTAAAACCTATGGTAAATCGATAATCGGTTAACAAACAATTCAGATAGCGCGAACAAAGTCTTGGAACAGATTATGTTCATTAACCGATCATCCACTGTACTTGGAATTAATTTACTAAATAAATTCTATCAATTGTCCTATCAATTGCACTCCATTGTGCTGAATAAATAAAGCTAATAAGAAGACATGGTTTCAAACTTAGCAAAGATTACTATATGAAGTTAGACAAAATTAAATTTATTTACAAAAACAAATTAATGATCTAAATGATTTTCAATCAAACAAAATTTGAGAGAGATGATATTCTCTGTTAAACTATGGAGCAGTATATTGAAATTCTTTTTTTAAACTCTTTCTGTCCTGTGGACACTAAGAGGGCCTCTTTTAGCAAGCCCATTATGGATTCAGCTGATCCACAATGGAATGGTTGGGTGATGAGGAACGGGGCCTGACATATCCAGACTGACCATCCCCAAAAATTCCCTGGGATTTTTCAACCTGTTCGGATTCGATCCCGGGTCCCTAGATGGTAGGCTGCCACCTTGACCACTTGGCTAACCAGCCATCAGTATATTGGAGTGATTAAACAAACCAAAGCTAAAAGAAATTCATGATTTTTTTGAAGATTATTTGAAAAAGCATAAAATGGGTTTTGATGCCAAAAGAGTAAAAACTAAATTTGGCACAAAGCTGCCAAACCTGACATCATTGTATGCATCCATCAATACGCAAACTAGAACGTATTTGTGTGAGACTGCATCCATTTAAAGGGGTAGACGTCTTAAGTCTTAACTAAGAAAAAGTACTGTGTTTATTTCTAACCAAAACTCCTATTTTGTTTGTTGGTGTTCGTGACTAATCACGTAGTTATCTCAGTTTTATCATCGCGTGTAATAGCCGGTTTTTCTCAAGCGGATTGCCTGTGCAAACAGCATGACGTTCAATTGGTGACATTCACAATCGAGATCGTAGGTAAACCAAGATCAGAGTCATGGATTGTGCGCAAATGGGGTATTATGATAAATTTTTAAAAATGGAATACAAATAATCAAAGTTAAATTTAAACCTACTTACACATGAGAATGACACACACAGAGATAAAATGCTGCAATAATCGAAGGCTGGTGTTCATCTGGGAAGCACTTCTCACAGCTACTTCAGAAGCATGCAATGTTCCCACCCTCAATCTACCCAGGGTGTGGATTGCCTTGTATCAGCATCTAAAAAACAAAACGCGCCTAACATCGTATCGCCAACGCGGTAGCATTTCCACGCATGCGCCGCTAGCATCGTAAAATATAAAGATTCGAACATATCAAAAACTAGTTGTACATTCTTAACGGAATTTCCAGACACCTGGTTTGAATTTAAATATTCTGTTCCTTTGGAACATCCTGCACATTTGTTTCGTTAAAATTTGTTCTTTTCACCTGAAGACGACAGTTATACACTCGTCGAAAGTGCTTGTGTTAATACTAAAGGAACTTTATTAACGCTGAACTCAGTGAATTTGTATCCAGAAACAAGATAATATTAGTATGAAATAACAATAAAATTAGATAAAATAACAAAAAACACATTACATGCCATTATTAAATTTAGAATTATAGCCAATAGATAATACCATTGTGATATAAATGTTAAAAGTCCAAACTTTAAAAAGTGATACCCAAATTCTTGGGAGATCCAACATAGTTTTATTACAGGGTTCCAATCTCTCAATAAATAATGCCCCCCAGATAAAAGTAACTTTTTTCTCAACACATCGTATTAGAAGCAGTCTCATTCCACATTGGCACACGATTTCTCTCCACAACACTCCTAAAAAGTTCAGTAGTGCATTTGTTGTTATGGATATCATTCTGGTGTTCAGCAAGATGAATTTCCAATTTTTTTTGTCATACCACAATGTAAAAAATGTTTGCATTGTGCTATTCAGCTATTGTAATGGAACAAAATAAACTCCAGATTTTTCTAGTGTGAATGATACAACTCTGCAGTTTCAGGGAAGTCTGCATAAAATTATTTGAGGTTTAATTAGAAGAATAAGCCCAAATTTTTGATAATTTACAGTTCAGTTTAACAAATTCTGGTAAAATTTTTGTTTGCTTTATTGAACAAGAATTAACATTGTGACAATGGCATTTTGCCAGGGCAATAGTAAAATTCACTTTATAGGTGTTCATTTTAAGGAGAGTCGAAGTGTCATGCAAAGAGAATCATTGTATTTTCCATCAAATCATAAGTCATAAGAATCTTATTCAAGAGAATAATACTGCTTCATTGCTTTTATTAAAAGTGATGTATAATAAAGTTTAAGTTAAATTTGACACAGTTATTACATATAACCAAATATCTTACTCAGCTCCTTAAATAATAAATAATCCAATACTCGATGCTGAGAAAACGTTTTTTAAAAAACATTAATGTTTTCGACCTAATATGATAGGCCACCTTCAGATGCAAGTATTCTCAAACGTATTTAACTTAATATTTAAACGTCAAACGTTCAAATACTTTTACATTTACAGTAGAACCCCTCTAGTCTGCCCTCGACTAGTCCGTCGCTCCGATTAATCCAACCATAGTCGGAGTCGAAAAACTTGTCCCGAAACGTTGGTGACTCACCGCCCATCGCATTCTTCTGTATTCATTACAGTATGTTTTACATTGTGTGTACGTGTACAGTTTTGTATGTTTTTTCAACATGTCAGGAGTGAAACGTAAACATGTTACTCTTTCATTAAATGAAAAATTAGCAGTGCTAGACTGGACAAAAAACTGCCAAGGAACTCAATGTAGTCATTATGACAATAAAAGATTGGAGAAAAAATTGGAAAGACATTGAATCATATACAGTGACAATAGATAACGAAAACGCTCTTAAGAATCAGAAAACATTGAGAAAGCCTAAACTTGAACTGCTTGACAACACATTGTGGATGTAGTTCTGCCAAGAAAGAAGGAAGAGAACCCTGATATCTGGGCCCATTATAAAAGAAAAGGTAATAGCTTTGCACAAAAAAGTAGATTTCTTTATTCCTGTCACCGATTCCCTTGAATAGAATCAATAATAACAAAGATGATCTTAGATTAAAATTAGAGCAAAAAAGTTCCTTGAATGTGCACTTCTTGGACATTAATATCAAGTTCATGGGAGATCATTTGTCCACCAGCGTATATATTAAACCTACTCACACCCCGCTATATATACCAGCACAGTCCATGGATCCATATCGACATAAAATGGCCGCATTTCAAAAGAAGAGCTTATTTGTATTGTGATAGAATCGGTGACAGGAATAAAGAAATTGATAGAATATTGCCAAACCCTAGGTTACAAGAAAAGCACCATTGTAGGCTTACTCAAAAAATATGAAAGGAACAAAGAGAGAAAAAGCTTAAATACCGCTCCCAATAGACGCTTGAAGTTTACATATAACAGTAATTTGAACAGTATTATGAAAGAAGTCGCTAATAGGAAACAAGCAAGAATGGTTTTAAAAAGAGCCCCAAATTTATATAAGATATTGAGGAATGATAAGGATAGAATAAAAACAGAAGAAAAACCAGGTGTCTATAAAGTTCCTTATGAGAACATCCAACTAGATGTTAAGAAAGACTACATCGGCGTCACCAACAGGAGCTTAGGAGTAAGACTAAAAGAACATCGTTATAACGTAAAAAAAGGATCCAATGCCACAGTTTTGTCGCAAATGTCGCAAGTCCAAGGTTCGGTGGTGAAATGGGACGAGGCAACAATTATAAAACCAGTGTCTTCCCCCACTTTATCAATGACGGCGGAGAAGATTGAAATATATAGGAGTAGGCTACGTGAGGGATGTTTAAATGCGAGAGATGCTGAGAGCCTGTCGTCGGCGTGGAAATACATGATTAAAAAGTTCACTGAAAACTCAAGCTAAAATTAGTTTATTGGAAGATTTATTATATTTTTTATTTTTTAGTTTATTTTGTGTTATTTTTATATTTTCTTCCATTTCTCTTGTATATTTTTAAAAATTTTTCTTCTAAATTTTGATTTAAATATTTATATTCTATACATGGAACGTATCTGTTCCATTTTCGTTTTTCAGACCTGATGATGGCCTGTTAATCAGGTCGAAAACGTTAGTTTTTTCAATTATATTTCTCAGCAACAAATTAAGGTGTTTTATTTTCTGTGTTTACTTGCTGAGCACTTTTAATGTTACAGTTTGTAACCATATATATCGGGGATAAGGAATATGCCATAATTTTAATTACTTTGAAAGATCTCACAAAGTATGCCTCGACGTCAACAAAACCGATCTTTAACCTTAGACAAAAGACTTAAAATCTAATCGCCTTTAAAACTTAGACAAAACGTTTAAAGAGCAGATACACGATATCTACACGAATAAATTTCATAAATTTGAATGAAACATTTTCTAAAACGGAATTCATTTAATGACAAAAACAACGAAAGGAAGAATGGAAACGATTTAAATAGACAAATACTCACGGCCATGTTTATCTTGTAATTGTCAATCACCTTTTCGCGCCAAATCTACGCTGCCCGGTGAAGGAGAAAGCTTAGCAACAAATATAGCCCAATATTCGCCATATATTTGTTTCTATTCTAATTTAGTAAATGCCGAAAATTATTCATTATAGTATATAAAACGGGCGTAAAAATTGTCATCGGTTATTAACTGATAAATAAAAATGACATAAAATTTATCAATAAATTACCAAACTAAACGAACCATTTTTTTATTTGTCTTGTAGCGAATATTTCCTTTAGTTTTGAAAATGACTTCTTTCAAATCCCTAATATTTTTTTAATTCTTTAGCGAATCAAATGCCTATCAATAAAAAATTGAATTTTATCTCTATAAACTATAAACATTTTTTAAAAAGTATGAAATAAAACAAAAATGTTCTTCTATACAGTTTCGAAGTTACGAAAAATAATTTTTGTGTACTGTATTACATTCGCATTTAGTCCGCCGGATCATTAGAAGATATCCGTTTACCGTCGTAGTGAATCGAAATTTGAATCCGATCTACGAGCTATACGGGTCGGACATCGTTCGTCATTCTCCACCGCGCCGGTCGGCCCCGTTGCAAATTGTAACTTACGATGTGCCGGGTCTCGACTTATCCCGGTCAAAATTCACAACTTTCTGGACTCGAACCGAATCTTTTTAGAAATCGACATAAGATCGATTTGCTTAATATTTCTACTGCTTAATCTTTGCCTTTTTTTTCATATATTCAACCTTTTTTCGAAATTTAAATTTAAAGTCTTTGAATTTTGCCATGTTATAATGTAAATGTTCAGAAGGCCAGATGCCAGAGCTATTAAGACGGCAATGTGCCGTTTCGGGACCCGGGATCGAATTCGGACGAGTTGAAAAAACCTCGAGACTTTTTCGGAAGTGAAATATCCGGGTGAGAATCTATCTCTTTCCATCCGGTCGTCCCATTGTGGGCCTGGATTAATCCACGATGCTCTTTACTTTGTTTTGTTAAGTTATGGCAACGTAACACTTGGGCGATCTGCCTAGGGAAATGCCTTCTGGGCGGTCTTTTTAATTAAGGGAAACTGGCCCCATTTAGGCGTTACAGGCGTGGAGAAAACCTGGAAAACTCCACGTGGCCAGCCTGTCCGAGCGGAACCCACGACCAAACTCCCAGTGTTCGGGGAACGAAGACTGCTTGGCCCACTGGTGGGCCTCCTAGCCACGTAGTAATGTCTAAATAGGTGCCAGTTACCCTTACAAGACCTCCCGGAAGACATTATTCTCCACGTAACGGCCATCATATACGTCAGACTTTACCACAGGGCAATATAACCTAGAAGCTTATGCCCAACTAGCTGATACAAGACAAAACAAGAGTCAGTCAAAACTTAAAATGTGTTAAAAAAAAACTCAAACCTACACAAGAACTAAACTCTGGTTTTCTTGACTGATTATTAACTCAATACTCTAAATGTAACATTTGGCATAATCTACATCCATTTCAGCAAAATGAAATTAACAGATGCGAGCAAAGAATGGAAAAAGAACACTCTAATCCAGCGATTTCAATCTTTTTGAAGTCAGGGAACACTACACTTTGACCTATTTTTTCCATGGAACACTTTACATCAGCTTTAAAGTAGGGGTAGCAAACCTTTTCGAAATCAAGAGTGCACTCGGTCTAGTATATGACATCATTAGCATTTGCAGTTTACATTCCTATACAAAAATTATTATACGTTCTATTGATTTTTCCTTTGCAACAATTTTTAATTGTATACTTGATTTTTTCGCAGAACACTTGAAGTGGCTTCACAGAGCACCCATGTTCCGCAGACCACAGATTGAGAGCCAAGGCTCTAATCCACTCAACTTGTGATAAATTATGAGGAACTGAGTGAAATACGAATTTAGATCTGCACGACAAAATGAAGACATCTTATTGCTTGGCATCTGGTCAACATAAATATCCAAATATTGCAACTTTGTAAATAAGGACTACTCAAATGAATTTGATACAAAAATAAAACTTTTATTGTAAAAATATAGATTGATTAATAAAATTATAATTTGAAATTCTTTCTAAAACTCATCTGTGGTTACTTTACAAATCTATACATTATACCGTAATTACAAATTACGTTCCAAGAATCAGTCACCTATACATTAGGCTGAAAACATTTGTGTATAGCAAATAAATGCTTCTCAGTATCCCAAGATGATTATTGATGAATTATACATTATCTTTAATTAGCAAAATTTGTGTAAAACAAACTAATTCTGCATTTATATCTTTAATTAAATTCTTCCAATTTTGACTGCACAAAATATTCATTTCGTGTTCCCTTTCTGGAGAGAGGGCAAAATCGTCGGGTCCTGTTCCACATCCTCCGATACCTGGCAGAGCTGCGTAACCGGGATGAACCATAATTTCGCACGAGTGACTTTCTTCCGAACATTTGTAATCCAAAATGGCACTCTTAAGTCGCTGCAGTGTCATGTCCTTTCCCATGCAACACATTCCAATAAATCTCTTGGTGAAGCTAAAAAGTTAATTGCAAAATTAATGAATTTTAATGTTAAAATGAAACTATTTACTAATTTTAAACTGTTTTAACTTTTAAAATCACTAATGACATTTTTATTTTTAAAATTAATGCATTACATACACTTTATGCATTCAGTACTTCATCCACAGTATATATAGATTTTATAATGTGAAAACTCACTTTATATTGTAATTTTTAAATATTTTAGAAGATTCTTTTGCCATTATAACAACATCATTATAAAATTTTTTCCTTTCAGCATTAATCCAGTCACATTTCTCTAATTGATTATCAATTGGCATCCTGGTCCAAGTTATGTTTTCATTTTGTAAAACTTTTGCAAAAGTATCTCTAACACCTGAAATAATAGAATGAATATGATTCAATTTTAATTACAGAATTCTAACACTAATTTCTCACCTGGAAAAACGTGAACATGTTGGTGACCGTCAACGTGGGTCGGAGGTCGATCCATCAAAAGTTTAAAGTGATTTATTTGAGCTGTCAATTCTCTCGCAACCTTTTTTAGATAAAAAAATGCTTATTTCAGTTTATCAAATATCAAACAATACAAGAAAACAACAGAAATAAACATGAATAATTTGAAAACAAATTGTTGCTGTTACATACTACTGACTGATAAGAGGCATAGATGTATGGAATTATACTAATTTGTATCTTTATAAATAATTAAGAAAATCTATGCCACATCAAATCTGATAGAAATGTAACCAAGTATAAAACTCATTGGCTTTCCTTCAGAAAATGTCATACAAACCTATAAACCTCTGAGTATAACATTAACACTAGATCATCAACTATTTATTTGATATTAAACATTTTAATACAATACAGTACAATCTCAGTAATCTAACATTATATGAAAGTGGGATGGTGTTGGATTAAGGAGAATGTCAGATTATTGGAAATAAGGGGAATCCGATGAAACATAAATGAATTTGACAGCATAGAGTCAATTGTTAATGATGCAGCAAAACACAAATTGGACTGCTAATCAAAACATTTGAGTGCATTGCCATCACCAGTAATCAATGTTGCCAAGTTGGTGGATTCCCATTAAATTAAGTGAGAGGTGTATTATTTTTTATGGTAAATTTCAGGGAATGTTTATATGTTATTTTGTTATACGATATCCTACTTTTTTAAACAGCCAAAGAAACAAGCCTAATAATCTTTAAACAACTCCACAAACCAAATTTTTAATTAAAGCCAGATTATCTGCCATTTTATCAGACTATAATAAGGCTAAGTTAATAATTAGATATGAACTAATTTGTCTAGAGGAAAACAGATAAGCTACTGTCTCATAATAATTTTAATAATTATAATTATAAATATCACTTACAAAAACCAAAATGAGAGTTTGTAAAACAAAACGTTGAAGGAAAGCAAACATTTTCAATTGCCTTGAGTAACCATCTTTTAAGTTAAAAGAAAAGATTCAGAATGGAACATGAGATGGAATGTTATAACTTAAAATATAAATAGAATGATATCTGATTGGAAGTTGACAATCATGTGGTTGCATTTCAATGTAAAAAGTAATTTCCAAATCTGTTCTTTTAACGTGAAGATGGTTGCTCAAGACAATTGAAAATGTTTGTTTTCCTTCAACTTTTTGTTTTATGAACTGAAGTTTTTGATGTTTGTAAATGATATTTATAATCTACTTTCAGCATATAGTGTGTTTATTACTTAATAATTATAATAAATTAATTTTAATTTAGCAAAACAACCACTTAAAACTGAATAAACTTGATAAAAGCAGTAACAGAAACAAAAAATTAGTATAACAAGTTATGGAGCAAACATTTTCACACTTGTTAAAATGAGCATCATTAGGATAAATGACCCTGCAGCTGTTAAAACAGGGATTACCTACATGTGTCAAGATGGAGGCAATGTAAAAAAGATAAAGGGAGGGGAAGAGGATAGAAAGTTTCAAGAGAACAGACATTCTACAAACTATAAACTGTCTGCTCCATAACTTGTTCTGCTTGTTTTTGATTTTGGTCACTGCTTTTATTTTAATTTAGAATTCTAGAAGAAAAGAATCAGCCTGGAGTGAGACTCAAACCTGCAACTCTTACTGTGCAAAATGTGTTGGGAGCTATCCGAACCTCCATCCAAACTTTGCTTTAGATATTTAGATATACCATATGGGTCACTGACATTATTTAGCCTTCTTATAACCCAATAATTTGACTGATCATTTGACTTTAACAATCTGTAATATTGTGCCTAAATTCAAGAAGATTTCATCACTTATTTTTATTATTTTGCCCTCTCCTTGTATATAGTTGTATCTTATGCAGACTTAACACATCTCAGAACATTTTGTTTGATAGGTTCATATGCTGTTTCAAGCCANCCACTGTACTTGGAATTAATTTACTAAATAAATTCTATCAATTGTCCTATCAATTGCACTCCATTGTGCTGAATAAATAAAGCTAATAAGAAGACATGGTTTCAAACTTAGCAAAGATTACTATATGAAGTTAGACAAAATTAAATTTATTTACAAAAACAAATTAATGATCTAAATGATTTTCAATCAAACAAAATTTGAGAGAGATGATATTCTCTGTTAAACTATGGAGCAGTATATTGAAATTCTTTTTTTAAACTCTTTCTGCCCTGTGGACACTAAGAGGGCCTCTTTTAGCAAGCCCATTATGGATTCAGCTGATCCACAATGGAATGGTTGGGTGATGAGGAACGGGGCCTGACATATCCAGACTGACCATCCCCAAAAATTCCCTGGGATTTTTCAACCTGTTCGGATTCGATCCCGGGTCCCTAGATGGTAGGCTGCCACCTTGACCACTTGGCTAACCAGCCATCAGTATATTGGAGTGATTAAACAAACCAAAGCTAAAAGAAATTCATGATTTTTTTGAAGATTATTTGAAAAAGCATAAAATGAGTTTTGATGCCAAAAGAGTAAAAACTAAATTTGGCACAAAGCTGCCAAACCTGACATCATTGTATGCATCCATCAATACGCAAACTAGAACGTATTTGTGTGAGACTGCATCCATTTAAAGGGGTAGACGTCTTAACTTTTAACTAAGAAAAAGTACTGTGTTTATTTCTAACCAAAACTCCTATTTTGTTTGTTGGTGTTCGTGACTAATCACGTAGTTATCTCAGTTTTATCATCGCGTGTAATAGCCGGTTTTTCTCAAGCGGATTGCCTGTGCAAACAGCATGACGTTCGATTGGTGACATTCACAATCGAGATCGTAGGTAAACCAAGATCAGAGTCATGGATTGTGCGCAAATGGGGTATTATGATAAATTTTTAAAAATGGAATACAAATAATCAAAGTTAAATTTAAACCTACTTACACATGAGAATGACACACACAGAGATAAAATGCTGCAATAATCGAAGGCTGGTGTTCATCTGGGAAGCACTTCTCACGGCTACTTCAGAAGCGTGCAATGTTCCCACCCTCAATCTACCCAGGGTGTGGATTGCCTTGTATCAGCATCTAAAAAACAAAACGCGCCTAACATCGTATCGCCAACGCGGTAGCATTTCCACGCATGCGCCGCTAGCATCGTAAAATATAAAGATTCGAACATATCAAAAACTAGTTGTACATTCTTAACGGAATTTCCGGACACCTGGTTTGAATTTAAATATTCTGTTCCTTTGGAACATCCTGCACATTTGTTTCGTTAAAATTTGTTCTTTTCACCTGAAGACGACAGTTATACACTCGTCGAAAGTGCTTGTGTTAATACTAAAGGAACTTTATTAACGCTGAACTCAGTGAATTTGTATCCAGAAACGAGATAATATTAGTATGAAATAACAATAAAATTAGATAAAATAACAAAAAACACATTACATGCCATTATTAAATTTAGAATTATAGCCAATAGATAATACCATTGTGATATAAATGTTAAAAGTCCAAACTTTAAAAAAGTGATACCCAAATTCTTGGGAGATCCAACATAGTTTTATTACAGGGTTCCAATCTCTCAATAAATAATGCCCCCCAGATAAAAGTAACTTTTTTCTCAACACATCATATTAGAAGCAGTCTCATTCCACATTGGCACACGATTTCTCTCCACAACACTCCTAAAAAGTTCAGTAGTGCATTTGTTGTTATGGATATCATTCTGGTGTTCAGCAAGATGAATTTCCAATTTTTTTTGTCATACCACAATGTAAAAAATGTTTGCATTGTGCTATTCAGCTATTGTAATGGAACAAAATAAACTCCAGATTTTTCTAGTGTGAATGATACAACTCTGCAGTTTCAGGGAAGTCTGCATAAAATTATTTGAGGTTTAATTAGAAGAATAAGCCCAAATTTTTGATAATTTACAGTTCAGTTTAACAAATTCTGGTAAAATTTTTGTTTGCTTTATTGAACAAGAATTAACATTGTGACAATGGCATTTTGCCAGGGCAATAGTAAAATTCACTTTATAGGTGTTCATTTTAAGGAGAGTCGAAGTGTCATGCAAAGAGAATCATTGTATTTTCCATCAAATCATAAGTCATAAGAATCTTATTCAAGAGAATAATACTGCTTCATTGCTTTTATTAAAAGTGATGTATAATAAAGTTTAAGTTAAATTTGACACAGTTATTACATATAACCAAATATCTTACTCAGCTCCTTAAATAATAAATAATCCAATACTCGATGCTGAGAAAACGTTTTTTAAAAAACATTAATGTTTTCGACCTAATATGATAGGCCACCTTCAGATGCAAGTATTCTCAAACGTATTTAACTTAATATTTAAACGTCAAACGTTCGAATACTTTTACATTTACAGTAGAACCCCTCTAGTCTGCCCTCGACTAGTCCGCGTCACTCCGATTAATCCAACCATAGTCGGAGTCGAAAAACTTGTCCCGAAACGTTGGTGACCCACCGCCCATCGCATTCTTCTGTATTCATTACAGTATGTTTTACATTGTGTGTACGTGTACAGTTTTGTATGTTTTTTCAACATGTCAGAAGTGAAACATAAACATGTTACTCTTTCATTAAATGAAAAATTAGCAGTGCTAGAAAGACTGGACGAAAAACTGCCAAGGAACTCAATGTAGTCATTATGACAATAAAAGATTGGAGAAAAAATTGGAAAGACATTGAATCATATACAGTGACAATAGATAACGAAAACGCTCTTAAGAATCAGAAAACATTGAGAAAGCCTAAACTTGAACTGCTTGACAACACATTGTGGATGTAGTTCTGCCAAGAAAGAAGGAAGAGAACCCTGATATCTGGGCCCATTATAAAAGAAAAGGTAATAGCTTTGCACAAAAAAGTAGATTTCTTTATTCCTGTCACCGATTCCCTTGAATAGAATCAATAATAACAAAGATGATCTTAGATTAAAATTAGAGCAAAAAAGTTCCTTGAATGTGCACTTCTTGGACATTAATATCAAGTTCATGGGAGATCATTTGTCCACCAGCGTATATATTAANCGCATGCGCCGCTAGCATCGTAAAATATAAAGATTCGAACATATCAAAAACTAGTTGTACATTCTTAACGGAATTTCCGGACACCTGGTTTGAATTTAAATATTCTGTTCCTTTGGAACATCCTGCACATTTGTTTCGTTAAAATTTGTTCTTTTCACCTGAAGACGACAGTTATACACTCGTCGAAAGTGCTTGTGTTAATACTAAAGGAACTTTATTAACGCTGAACTCAGTGAATTTGTATCCAGAAACAAGATAATATTAGTATGAAATAACAATAAAATTAGATAAAATAACAAAAAACACATTACATGCCATTATTAAATTTAGAATTATAGCCAATAGATAATACCATTGTGATATAAATGTTAAAAGTCCAAACTTTAAAAAAGTGATACCCAAATTCTTGGGAGATCCAACATAGTTTTATTACAGGGTTCCAATCTCTCAATAAATAATGCCCCCCAGATAAAAGTAACTTTTTTCTCAACACATCATATTAGAAGCAGTCTCATTCCACATTGGCACACGATTTCTCTCCACAACACTCCTAAAAAGTTCAGTAGTGCATTTGTTGTTATGGATATCATTCTGGTGTTCAGCAAGATGAATTTCCAATTTTTTTTGTCATACCACAATGTAAAAAATGTTTGCATTGTGCTATTCAGCTATTGTAATGGAACAAAATAAACTCCAGATTTTTCTAGTGTGAATGATACAACTCTGCAGTTTCAGGGAAGTCTGCATAAAATTATTTGAGGTTTAATTAGAAGAATAAGCCCAAATTTTTGATAATTTACAGTTCAGTTTAACAAATTCTGGTAAAATTTTTGTTTGCTTTATTGAACAAGAATTAACATTGTGACAATGGCATTTTGCCAGGGCAATAGTAAAATTCACTTTATAGGTGTTCATTTTAAGGAGAGTCGAAGTGTCATGCAAAGAGAATCATTGTATTTTCCATCAAATCATAAGTCATAAGAATCTTATTCAAGAGAATAATACTGCTTCATTGCTTTTATTAAAAGTGATGTATAATAAAGTTTAAGTTAAATTTGACACAGTTATTACATATAACCAAATATCTTACTCAGCTCCTTAAATAATAAATAATCCAATACTCGATGCTGAGAAAACGTTTTTTAAAAAACATTAATGTTTTCGACCTAATATGATAGGCCACCTTCAGATGCAAGTATTCTCAAACGTATTTAACTTAATATTTAAACGTCAAACGTTCGAATACTTTTACATTTACAGTAGAACCCCTCTAGTCTGCCCTCGACTAGTCCGCGTCACTCCGATTAATCCAACCATAGTCGGAGTCGAAAAACTTGTCCCGAAACGTTGGTGACCCACCGCCCATCGCATTCTTCTGTATTCATTACAGTATGTTTTACATTGTGTGTACGTGTACAGTTTTGTATGTTTTTTCAACATGTCAGAAGTGAAACATAAACATGTTACTCTTTCATTAAATGAAAAATTAGCAGTGCTAGAAAGACTGGACGAAAAACTGCCAAGGAACTCAATGTAGTCATTATGACAATAAAAGATTGGAGAAAAAATTGGAAAGACATTGAATCATATACAGTGACAATAGATAACGAAAACGCTCTTAAGAATCAGAAAACATTGAGAAAGCCTAAACTTGAACTGCTTGACAACACATTGTGGATGTAGTTCTGCCAAGAAAGAAGGAAGAGAACCCTGATATCTGGGCCCATTATAAAAGAAAAGGTAATAGCTTTGCACAAAAAAGTAGATTTCTTTATTCCTGTCACCGATTCCCTTGAATAGAATCAATAATAACAAAGATGATCTTAGATTAAAATTAGAGCAAAAAAGTTCCTTGAATGTGCACTTCTTGGACATTAATATCAAGTTCATGGGAGATCATTTGTCCACCAGTGTATATATTAAACCTACTCACATCCCGCTATATATACCAGCACAGTCCATGGATCCATATCGATATAAAATGGCCGCATTTCAAAAGAAGAGC
Organism: Centruroides sculpturatus; assembly: GCF_000671375.1. NCBI lineage: Eukaryota > Metazoa > Arthropoda > Arachnida > Scorpiones > Buthidae > Centruroides > Centruroides sculpturatus. Next base: position 139,148 of record NW_019384383.1, read on the forward strand.
TTATTTGTATTGTGATAGAATCGGTGACAGGAATAAAGAAATTGATAGAATATTGCCAAACCCTAGGTTACAAGAAAAGCACCATTGTAGGCTTACTCAAAAAATATGAAAGGAACAAAGAGAGAAAAAGCTTAAATACCGCTCCCAATAGACGCTTGAAGTTTACATATAACAGTATATTGAACAGTATTATGAAAGAAGTTGCTAATAGGAAACAAGCAAGAATGGTTTTAAAAAGAGCCCCAAATTTATATAAGATATTGAGGAATGATAAGGATAGAATAAAAACAGAAGAAAAACCAGGTGTCTATAAAGTTCCTTATGAGAACGTCCAACTGGATGTTAAGAAAGACTACATCGGTGTCACCAACAGGAGCTTAGGAGTAAGACTAAAAGAACATTGTTATAACGTAAAAAAAGGATCCAATGCTACAGTTTTGTCGCAAGTCCAAGGTTCGGTGGTGAAATGAGACGAGGCAACAATTATAAAACCAGTATCTTCCCCCGCTTTATCAATGACGGCAGAGAAGATTGAAATATATAGGAGTAGGCTACTTGAGGGATGTTTAAATGCGAGAGATGCAGAGAGACTGTCGTCAGCGTGGAAAAACATGATTAAAAAGTTCACTGAAAACTCAAGCTAAAATTAGTTTATTGGAAGATTTATTATATTTTTTATTTTTTAGTTTATTTTGTGTTATTTTTATATTTTCTTCCTTGTATATTTTTAAAAATTTTTGTTTGAAATTTTGATTTAAATATTTGTATTCTATACATAGAACGTATCTGTTCCATTTTCGTTTTTTAGACCTGATGATGGCCTGTTAATCAGGTTGAAAACGTTAGTTTTTCAATTATATTTCTCAGCAACAAATTAAGGTGTTTTATTTTCTGTGTTTACTTGCTGAGCACTTTTAATGTTATAGTTTGTAACCATATATATCGGGGATAAGGAATATGCCATAATTTTAATTACTTTGAAAGATCTCACAAAGTATGCCTCGACGTCAACAAAACCGATCTTTAACCTTAGACAAAAGACTTAAAATCTAATCGCCTTTAAAACTTAGACAAAACGTTTAAAGAGCAGATACACGATATCTACACGAATAAATTTCATAAATTTGAATGAAACATTTTCTAAAACGGAATTCATTTAATGACAAAAACAACGAAAGGAAGAATGGAAACGATTTAAATAGACAAATACTCACGGCCATGTTTATCTTGTAATTGTCAATCACCTTTTCGCGCCAAATCTACGCTGCCCGGTGAAGGAGAAAGCTTAGCAACAAATATAGCCCAATATTCGCCATATATTTGTTTCTATTCTAATTTAGTAAATGCCGAAAATTATTCATTATAGTATATAAAACGGGCGTAAAAATTGTCATCGGTTATTAACTGATAAATAAAAATGACATAAAATTTATCAATAAATTACCAAACTAAACGAACCATTTTTTTATTTGTCTTGTAGCGAATATTTCCTTTAGTTTTGAAAATGACTTCTTTCAAATCCCTAATATTTTTTTAATTCTTTAGCGAATCAAATGCCTATCAATAAAAAATTGAATTTTATCTCTATAAACTATAAACATTTTTTAAAAAGTATGAAATAAAACAAAAATGTTCTTCTATACAGTTTCGAAGTTACGAAAAATAATTTTTGTGTACTGTATTACATTCGCATTTAGTCCGCCGGATCATTAGAAGATATCCGTTTACCGTCGTAGTGAATCGAAATTTGAATCCGATCTACGAGCTATACGGGTCGGACATCGTTCGTCATTCTCCACCGCGCCGGTCGGCCCCGTTGCAAATTGTAACTTACGATGTGCCGGGTCTCGACTTATCCCGGTCAAAATTCACAACTTTCTGGACTCGAACCGAATCTTGTAGATCGATTTGCTTAATATTTCTACTGCTTAATCTTTGCCTTTTTTTTCATATATTCAACCTTTTTTCGAAATTTAAATTTAAAGTCTTTGAATTTTGCCATGTTATAATGTAAATGTTCAGAAGGCCAGATGCCAGAGCTATTAAGACGGCAATGTGCCGTTTCGGGACCCGGGATCGAATTCGGACGAGTTGAAAAAACCTCGAGACTTTTTCGGAAGTGAAATATCCGGGTGAGAATCTATCTCTTTCCATCCGGTCGTCCCATTGTGGGCCTGGATTAATCCACGATGAGCTCTTTAGTTTGTTTTGTTAAGTTATGGCAACGTAACACTTGGGCGATCTGCCTAGGGAAATGCCTTCTGGGCGGTCTTTTTAATTAAGGGAAACTGGCCCCATTTAGGCGTTACAGGCGTGGAGAAAACCTGGAAAACTCCACGTGGCCAGCCTGTCCGAGCGGAACCCACGACCAAACTCCCAGTGTTCGGGGAACGAAGACTGCTTGGCCCACTGGTGGGCCTCCTAGCCACGTAGTAATGTCTAAATAGGTGCCAGTTACCCTTACAAGACCTCCCGGAAGACATTATTCTCCACGTAACGGCCATCATATACGTCAGACTTTACCACAGGGCAATATAACCTAGAAGCTTATGCCCAACTAGCTGATACAAGACAAAACAAGAGTCAGTCAAAACTTAAAATGTGTTAAAAAAAAAAAACTCAAACCTACACAAGAACTGAACTCTGGTTTTCTTGACTGATTATTAACTCAATACTCTAAATGTAACATTTGGCATAATCTACATCCATTTCAGCAAAATGAAATTAACAGATGCGAGCAAAGAATGGAAAAAGAACACTCTAATCCAGCGATTTCAATCTTTTTGAAGTCAGGGAACACTACACTTTGACCTATTTTTTCCATGGAACACTTTACATCAGCTTTAAAGTAGGGGTAGCAAACCTTTTCGAAATCAAGAGTGCACTCGGTCTAGTATATGACATCATTAGCATTTGCAGTTTACATTCCTATACAAAAATTATTATACGTTCTATTGATTTTTCCTTTGCAACAATTTTTAATTGTATACTTGATTTTTTCGCAGAACACTTGAAGTGGCTTCACAGAGCACCCATGTTCCGCAGACCACAGATTGAGAGCCATGGCTCTAATCCACTCAACTTGTGATAAATTATGAGGAACTGAGTGAAATACGAATTTAGATCTGCACGACAAAATGAAGACATCTTATTGCTTGGCATCTGGTCAACATAAATATCCAAATATTGCAACTTTGTAAATAAGGACTACTCAAATGAATTTGATACAAAAATAAAACTTTTATTGTAAAAATATAGATTGATTAATAAAATTATAATTTGAAATTCTTTCTAAAACTCATCTGTGGTTACTTTACAAATCTATACATTATACCGTAATTACAAATTACGTTCCAAGAATCAGTAACCTATACATTAGGCTGAAAACATTTGTGTATAGCAAATAAATGCTTCTCAGTATCCCAAGATGATTATTGATGAATTATACATTATCTTTAATTAGCAAAATTTGTGTAAAACAAACTAATTCTGCATTTATATCTTTAATTAAATTCTTCCAATTTTGACTGCACAAAATATTCATTTCGTGTTCCCTTTCTGGAGAGAGGGCAAAATCGTCGGGTCCTGTTCCACATCCTCCGATACCTGGCAGAGCTGCGTAACCGGGATGAACCATAATTTCGCACGAGTGACTTTCTTCCGAACATTTGTAATCCAAAATGGCACTCTTAAGTCGCTGCAGTGTCATGTCCTTTCCCATGCAACACATTCCAATAAATCTCTTGGTGAAGCTAAAAAGTTAATTGCAAAATTAATGAATTTTAATGTTAAAATGAAACTATTTACTAATTTTAAACTGTTTTAACTTTTAAAATCACTAATGACATTTTTATTTTTAAAAGTAATGCATTACATACACTATATGCATTCAGTACTTCATCCACAGTATATATAGATTTTATAATGTGAAAACTCACTTTATATTGTAATTTTTAAATATTTTAGAAGATTCTTTTGCCATTATAACAACATCATTATAAAATTTTTTCCTTTCAGCATTAATCCAGTCACATTTCTCTAATTGATTATCAATTGGCATCCTGGTCCAAGTTATGTTTTCATTTTGTAAAACTTTTGCAAAAGTATCTCTAACACCTGAAATAATAGAATGAATATGATTCAATTTTAATTACAGAATTCTAACACTAATTTCTCACCTGGAAAAACGTGAACGTGTTGGTGACCGTCAACGTGGGTCGGAGGTCGATCCATCAAAAGTTTAAAGTGATTTATTTGAGCTGTCAATTCTCTCGCAACCTTTTTTAGATATAAAAATGCTTATTTCAGTTTATCAAATATCAAACAATACAAGAAAACAACAGAAATAAACATGAATAATTTGAAAACAAATTGTTGCTGTTACATACTACTGACTGATAAGAGGCATAGATGTATGGAATTATACTAATTTGTATCTTTATAAATAATTAAGAAAATCTATGCCACATCAAATCTGATAGAAATGTAACCAAGTATAAAACTCATTGGCTTTCCTTCAGAAAATGTCATACAAACCTATAAACCTCTGAGTATAACATTAACACTAGATCATCAACTATTTATTTGATATTAAACATTTTAATACAATACAGTACAATCTCAGTAATCTAACATTATATGAAAGTGGGATGGTGTTGGATTAAGGAGACTGTCAGATTATTGGAAATAAGGGGAATCCGATGAAACATAAATGAATTTGACAGCATAGAGTCAATTGTTAATGATGCAGCAAAACACAAATTGGACTGCTAATCAAAACATTTGAGTGCATTGCCATCACCAGTAATCAATGTTGCCAAGTTGGTGGATTCCCATTAAATTGAGTGAGAGGTGTATTATTTTTTATGGTAAATTTCAGGGAATGTTTATATGTTATTTTGTTATACGATATCCTACTTTTTTAAACAGCCAAAGAAACAAGCCTAATAATCTTTAAACAACTCCACAAACCAAATTTTTAATTAAAGCCAGATTATCTGCCATTTTATCAGACTATAATAAGGCTAAGTTAATAATTAGATATGAAGTAATTTGTCTATAGGAAGACAGATAAGCTACTATCTCATAATAATTTTAATAATTATAATTATAAATATCACTTAAAAAACCAAAATGCCAGTTTGTAAAACAAAACGTTGAAGGAAAACAAACATTTTCAATTGCCAATCAGATTATTTCAATCATGTTGACAATCATGTGGTTGCATTTCAATGTAAAAAGTAATTTCCAAATCTGTTCTTTTAACGTGAAGATGGTTGCTCAAGACAATTGAAAATGTTTGTTTTCCTTCAACATTTTGTTTTATGAACTGAAGTTTTGATGTTTGTAAATGATATTTATAATCTACTTCCAGCACATAGTGTGTTTATTACTTAATAATTATAATAAATTAATTTTAATTTAGCAAAACAACCACTTAAAACTGAATAAACTTGATAAAAGCAGTAACAGAAACAAAAAATTAGTATAACAAGTTATGGAGCAAACATTTTCACACTTGTTAAAATGGGCATCATTAGGATAAATGACCCTGCAGCTGTTAAAACAACAGGGATTACCTACAGGTGTCAAGATGGAGGCAATGTAAAAAAGATAAAGGGATGGGAAGAGGATAGAAAGTTTCAAGAGAACAGACATTCTACAAACTATAAACTGTCTGCTCCATTACTTGTTCTGCTTGTTTTTGATTTTGGTCACTGCTTTTATTTTAATTTAGAATTCTAGAAGAAAAGAATCAGCCTGGAGTGAGACTCAAACCTGCAACTCTTACTGTGCAAAATGTGTTGGGAGCTATCCGAACCTCCATCCAAACTTTGCTTTAGATATTTAGATATACCATATGGGTCACTGACATTATTTAGCCTTCTTATAACCCAATAATTTGACTGATCATTTGACTTTAACAATCTGTAATATTGTGCCTAAATTCAAGAAGATTTCATCACTTATTTTTATTATTTTGCCCTCTCCTTGTATATAGTTGTATCTTATGCAGACTTAACACATCTCAGAACATTTTGTTTGATAGGTTCATATGCTGTTTCAAGCCATTTATTTTTCAAATATCTCTAAATTTAATTTAATTATTTTAAAGTATTTAATTAATCATTAATGCTATTACACTTTACCAACCTTTAACATGCAGTTTATTTTATTAACGTAATCTAATGTTTTCGGTCAATTAGTTGACCTTTATCAGGATTGAACAATTTTTCGATTCATGACAAACAAAACCAATTATAGAATGTATTTAACTTTAAAAGTTTTCTCAACTCCTATTGCACAAGTCCAAAAATATAATCGACTTGTACTATTCTATAATCAATTTCATTCATCATAAATTGAAAAATTGTTTGATTCCGACGAAAGTCAATTAATTGACCAAAAATGTTAGATTACGTTAATAAACTAGACTACATATTAGAGGTTGGTAAATTGTAGTTATTTTTGAAAGTGTAGTTTGAGAAGAGTGTATTAATGCTATTAGAAAATGGCTGCCAGTCTTTTATACATTTATTCTAATAAATGAAATATATTTTCTATGAAACTATAAATAATTTACTATTTTATTTCTACTGAGACTAAATTGCAAAACAACTTAACCGGATTTACCTCTTCCTTAATAATTTCACCCTTGATAGAAGCTTGATGGAAAGAAAATTTTCCTAGAAAATGATTTTCTTTGTTCAGCAAACTAGGAATTGAAGAAACAGGAGACAGAGGGCAACCTTCACTTATGTTAAAATGCAAACCTATCAAGTAAATAAAATGATTCTCAGAATACTTAAGTTATAATTTAAAACTCCAACAAAAAGCATATTATAGTTTATTTTTGTGTAATTAATGCCCTTAAATTAACTAAGTATTTAGAAAATATCAATAAATTTTCATTAAAATGATTTAAAATAGCCTAAAATTTCATTTCTTCCATCTTCGAGATCAGTACCAAATAATAGCACTAGTTGGACACACAAAGATACTGGTTAGAACAGATATTGGATATGGATAAAACATTTGTTCAAGTAAAGGATTTTTGTTTTTGCTGGTTGTTTGTGTGTTGCATAACTCTGCTTACAGCAGTGCTAGTGATGAAAAAATGTGTTATTCTGTAGAAACGAGTTTTCTTTCCATAGTTTCTTATATTTAAATGGCGATATTTTCAGGAAGCGGCACCGGAACTATCGAGAGAGAGAAGCTATTTTTCCCCGGCCCAGAGAAAACTTAAAAGCCCATAACAGTTTTTATTCCCTAAAAATTAATGTTATTTTACTAATAAAAAATAAAATCTTTAAGACTGCTATTTATTAGTAAAAAAACATTCTCTACATATTTGTTCATTAATAAAAAAAAAAAAAAAAGCTAAAAGGGATCCACTCTATTCTCGGGCCCCATACCAAGATTTTGATGGCCTCGAATGCCAAAGATAATCAGTCGAATGCTCTCACAATTCAATAATTCGCATCTATGTAATTATCAAATTTTTATCACAAATAAATCTGTCTTAATGTCAAACTATCTAACTCAAAAAGTTACAAATGCATAAATAGATTCTGATTAATGTTTGTCCAGCTTCTGCATTTAGATTAGAACCTTCAAAGCTCCTAGATCAAAATATCACGTTTTAGAATTAAATATGCAACTTTAAAGCCAATAGTTTTTACTTTTGTGCCGTAAGGCTGGACCGTACAGAGGGCACTCGGGGGAAGTCGGCAACGAGAGGGCCGACTTCTTCACCAATAAGGCCACAAAGCATCAAATAAATACTTTTTTTGGAAGCATTCCATCCAGCTGGGTAAAAAATCAAAACCAATCTTTCATCAACAATAAATGGCAGGAAAGACGGGACACATCTTTCCTGCCATTTACACCATCGGCAGAGGTAACAAAATAATTAAGTCGCCACATTATTAGGTTCGCTTCGGTCGGCAGATTCTGCACTTCTCATAGTTCTCTTCAAATAGCAGCCATTCTAAATATCGAGTTTAGTTAGTAGATTAATTTAAGTAAAATACACGGTGACAGTCCTAACGAACGTTATTTACGCGACGAAGAAAATAAATAAGAGTGATGGAAAACATCACGTGTTGGTGGAAGGCTATCACATTGTGTTTTCCGTTTTTATCCACATACACCGAATAGATTCCACGCATCGGCTCGGGAATCATTGCTCTACATCGATGTATCACAAATCCTTTGTTCCCATTTACAAAAAAAATAAATATAATAGGAATAATCGACGAAAAAGACGACGGTATCTTACCGACAGAAAGCGAATGTAGGGGGAAAGATCGCAGTAAACGCGCTTCTTCGGCCGCCATTCCATTAACCAAAACAGAAACGGACGAAACACCATTTTCTCGTATACAGCGTATTATCCCTTCGTTCCTACCGGCGCAATAACCGAAGTCGTCGGCATTAACTACCAAAAGACGTCGTCCCGCCTCCATAAAGCGCGATCTCCGCCGACGGGCGTAAACACGACCACGTGATCGATGCCGGGCCCGTCGCGCCACCTGCCGGACCGAGTTGGCAGATAAAGAACGGCGAATTATTTTGTTCCGAAGTCGGAGGTGAGTGGTTCTTTTCTCGTACCGACAATATCGCAAATTCGTGCTAAATTATGCCGAATTTCGTTCGAAACGTTACTAAAGTCGAGCGAGAACGAAAGAAGACTGTTACATTTGCAAAATAAATACGATTTTAAAACTTGGTCTCGTGGCTATTTTTTAAATCCGAAACTAGTCGATTTGACCGAGTGTAAACACGTGACGGAAAGGGCGATAAATTAATTTTAAAGGCGAATAAATTGCGCGTAAACTCGTAGTAAAAGAGAAGTTGAACGTAACTAAAGTATTTTTGGTCGATGATGTGTATCGTCGTTGCGTAATCTTGTATCTGTATCTACACTCCGCTTTTATTCTCCGCTATGTCGTCTATGCCAAGAAGAATTTAAAATTACTCTGTAAAATACCTATTCGTACTTATCGAACCGACCGCTGCCTCTCTCTGCCAAATTAGTGACTTCTTCGGCCCGCGGAACCGAAACGTTGTTTTGTCGTAAACCACGTTGAAGGTCCGTCCCGGCCACAATGTATATTGTGGTTCTCGATAAGACCGATAAATGATTAAATAAAGACGGAACGTACAACGCTTGACTTGTTTCCGAACCGTTCGAGGAAAGTAATATTGTTTGTATTACATTTTCTTTTCACTTGGATTATTAAGTACATTTATACAAAAAATACTTCCTGGAAAATTTTATCAAATATTTTGTTTAGTTTCTGTTTCGATTCTGTATTAACTGCACTAATTGATATTATGTGTTTCGTTTTACAATGTTCGTACACTGACGGATATAGTTCGATATTCATACATTTTTTTGTGGGGAAAATGTATTAATTAATTAATAATAGATACTGTAATAGTAAAATGTAGAATGTTGTAAGAATAGTTTGATAAAAATGATTTTTTTTTTCACACCGAGAAATAATTGATTGGAGAAAATAAAATATCACATTAAATTTAAGAGAATTATATTACTAGGTAAAGAGAGAGAAATACAGTGGGTGATCGTTAACGAACGTAAGTTGTTCTGAGAATTTCTTCGCTATCCGGATTGTTGTTAATCGATTATCGATTTACCATAGGTTTTTATGGGATTTGATTAATGTGTTCTCAAAAAATAAAAAATATATACTTTCTTACTACATTTATTTACAGTCGATCCCCCTATAAGATCATTGATTTTTCCGTTTTATCTGAATTACATGTTGTACGAGTCACTTAGATTTTACAAATATGTGAGCCGTTCACAGCCCGGCACACGTATTTGTAAAATCTAAGTGACTCGTACAACATGTAATTCAGATAAAACGGAAAANTGAGAATTTCTTCGCTATCCGGATTGTTGTTAATCGATTATCGATTTACCATAGGTTTTTATGGGATTTGATTAATTTGTTCTCAAAAAATAAAAAATATATACTTTCTTACTACATTTATTTATATGTAATAATAAAAATACATATATACACGGTCTTGTATTTTTATTACTTGCATTTTTTCCGTTTGTGGGGTTGTAACCCCACAAACGGAAACAATCGGCATTAGAAAGATTCTTTAGAATTCTTTAGAAAAGCAATCAGCATTAGAAAGATTCTTTAGAATCTTTCTAATGCCGATTGCTTTTCTCTCTTCTTTGGGATTTTTCGAAAGTAATTAATAGCGTTGTAATTTTAGAGATCCCCAACCTGGTTTGGATGTCATTCTAAGATCATTGTTTGGACATCCTCTCGCTGCTTCAAAAGGTCTTTAATAGCAATGTCGGCATAAATCCTCTTTTTCAGAAAAAACATCTTGCCAATTTTCTTGGCATTCTTCTGTTGTTGGATCCATTTTGGATTCTATTATGAGCTCTTTGATGTTCTTTATTTCTCAGATGTGATTTTTGTTACTCCTTTAGCTGCTTGAGTCTTCTTAATTATACTGTAACTTTCTTAGATAAGATTGAACTGCGGCCTACTGTAGACCTGTTCGAGCCATACTGCCCGGCAACATCATCTGTCCACTCTCTACCTTTGCTATTATACTCTTGCCTTTTGAAAATAAAAACCCGCGCAAAACTTAATGAGTGCCCGCCCGACAGTCTCGCAAATACTATAAAAGAATGGTTTCTGTCAGAAAAATGAAAGGCTGGAATTAAAAGAGAGAGTTTCAAAGTTTGGAGGAATACTATCCAGTCGGTATATACCGGGTTGAGTGTCGATGTTGACGTCTCCCGCTCTTCAAAAAGTTTCGAATTGTAGTCTGAAGACGAGGGAAGACCAAACAGTATTCATTATTTTACATCGCTTCTTCTTGTGTTTGTTCTGTGAAGTGTTCGTTGTCTGAACATAAAAATCTTTCTCAAAAGTGTTCATTATCCGATTTGTTTATTAATCGATCACCCACTGTACTATTACTTTTATTAATATATTTTATTCTTGTCTGATGACTCTGTGACTGCCGTTACTGTCAGTTAATTTGTGAACGGTCATTGGAGCTTTTCCTCAAAATTTTGTGATGTGATGTGACTGTGTTCGAGTTATTTCTCCTTGCAGATTGCACCGTTTTTCTCTGGACTAGATTTAACACTCGGTCCAAATTTTTGTTTCCTGCATCTTGTCTTTGGGCTCAATACTTTGTTCTCTCAATCTTTCCTCTTTCTTACTAAAGTGAGGCTACGGGAGGTCAGAGGTCCAACCGACCACAATTTTTTTTCTCCTAAACTGCCACGAGATGTCGGAGCAGACATCTCGCAGTGTCGAAAGACCGACTGTCGTTGCAAAAGGTCCTCTGATGGTGTGCCGATTTCTTTCGTGGTGATGGTCAACATTAATGTTTTATTTCTGATTTTGATACTAAAACTATGTATGGGTAAACATTTGCATCATTATACTGTATTTTAGATACAGAGAGTGTTGATTTATAGTGCATGAGTGATTGAAGATGCATCTGTCTGAAAATTAACTTTTACGTATCAGTTGAAATGAGTAATTTTAGATAACCTCAAATTTTAATATTTGGATTATTTTGATTTAGAATATTTCAAACCGAAGATGGCCGAGGCAAGCGAAGAAATGAAATTCTGTACCAATTGGTGAGTAAAATTTGAATGTTGATGTCTATTTCTCCCAATTTACATAAAAGAATTTTTTAAAATTACTACTATATAATCTTTGTTACCTTCTTGATGATTAATTGATGATGCATGTCTTTGCATAAAATAGTTTGAAATATTTGCTTTTTGATAAGCTAATTGTAGAAAAGATAAATTATCTGAACTTTTGTAAAAAAAGTTCGGAAAATTTATCTTTGCTACATTATCATATATTGTACTCGAGGTTTGATAACAAACCAAAACAGTATTCATAAGTGATATTGACAGATAAAATTCATAAAATGAACAAAAATAATTTTCTTGTAACTTATTTTCATGAATTTTTACATTTGTTGCAAGTTAAAACTCTATTACAATAATTTAAAACTTTGACATTGTATCACCTCTCGGTGGAATTCTCAGAAATTTTTGTGGGTTTTTTGACTCAGATGTTGGAATCTTGTCCCTTGCCAACTGTTTACCTTATTCGGGATTTAGTTAACTTGTGATGAATGCGAAAACGAGCCTTCTTGGTGCCTGAAGAATGTAAGGAGAAGAAATATCATCATCATGTCAGAGTTTGTCATTTCAGATTTAATCAGAGTTTTCTTATTAAAACTTTCTTAAGTTTTAAGGCTCAGTTATATATCAATAAATCCTATTAATACTTCCAAATGAAAATCCTATTCATGTAAGACAAAATTGAGTTTGTAATTGTTTCTTTGAAAAATATAACACTGCCTCCCTTTGATTTCTCAGCATGCATTTATATCAATAATTATATTTATTATATTGGCCTTATAAATATATACTTGCTTACTTGAGACTAAAAATTAATAATATAAAAAACCATTCAAAAGTCCAGCAAAATTCTTTAATAACATAAGAACGTTTTCAAACGCATTAAGCGTCCATCTTCAGTTATTTCTCTAAAATCGAATGTGGAATTCGAAAAATTACACAAGCAAATTTTAAATAATTGATTATACAAATATTAAAAAGTGGCACGTTATTAATAAAAGCGCTACACACAAAAAATTTCGGTATGTTTTAAAATAATAAAAATAAATAAATTATTATTTATCAAGAGTTATCTTAAGCTTGATTAAGCCTTTATATAGAACTAAGTTACTTCATCACAAAAAGATTTCCAAGCGGGCGAAAGCCCGTCAGCATCCCTATAGTTAATTCATTGCGTGCTCTTCTGTGCCCTGCGGATTTCCAGTTTTTCTAGGTACTTTATTGCGTGTTTAGATCTAGTGGTTTTTATGATAGAGGCCTGGTCCCAGAAAACTGTGATGCCTTGTTCTTAGGCATAAGTGGCAAGAATCATACTGTCAATGGTCTTGTTCACCGATAGCTTATGTTCATTCATTCTTTTCTTCAAATTTCTTAACATTGCCCCTATATACACTAAATTAGAGTTGAACCTATGATCTCTTAGCGGTATTGAGTATATTCCTGTTAAGGAGTTACGTTTATAACTTTCCTTGTCATTCTTTAATAACCTGTATATAGTGGGATTATGTCGATAAATTATTTGTAAGTTCCTATCTTTGGAAATCCTCTTAACCAACAGTTTAAGGAAAGGTGTGTAACTGAGGACTACTTTTTCTTTTTGGCAGTTTTTCTTTTGCTTACATGTAAGATTACTATCTTTCTTAATGAGAGCTTCTATTCTTTCTCTTCTGTAGCCGTGCGTTTGAAAACATTCTTATGTTATTAAAGAATTTTGCTGGACTTTTGAATGGTTTTTTATATTATTATATTGGCCTTGTTTGTTAATCAAATTGTTACACTGCAAGGTTTTTCTATAGAATATTCTAGGCATCAAATATAATTAGATATATCCAATTATAAACATCCTATTCATTAAAGAAACTTAAAGATTATGTTGATGATTTGCTTTTTGTTCTTATGTTACACAATGAAACTATGAGCACTAAGTTTTGGCTTTAATGAGGACTTATCACGCACTATTGACATTGTCAGAGTAATCATAGAAGTGGGTAGACCGGGGGTTTATTAGGCAATTCAGACAGGTTGTCTGTCCCTCTTTGGTCGTATTTGTTACAATTTGATGGTTTATGGGAATCTACAAAAATTCAAGCAGTTTTTTGTTACAAACATTTGGGTTTATGATTAAGATAGTTCAAAATTACTTTTTAATACGTACTCTAAAGGTACATTCTATTTTGTTGCTGATGCGTGGATGACTTCAATTTTGGGATTTTTCACAGACATTGTTTTCTGTACCAATAATAACCAGAGATTAAAATTGTAGCTTAATGAAATTAATTGTGAAGTAAATACTATGGAAATAAATGTAATACAAAGTTATAAACAGGATTACAGTTATACTATGTTCACACACAATCCATGACTCACTTCGATCTTGATTTACCTACAATCTCAATTGTGAATGACACCAGATGAATGTCGAGCTGTTCGCAGTCAGTCCGCTTGAGAAGAACCTGGCTATTACATGTGACGATAAAACTGACAACTATGCGGTTAGTCATGAACAGCAACAAACATAATGGAAGTTTTGGTTAGAAATAAATACTTTTTCTTGCCATATATCTAATAATAGACAGATGTATTTTTTATTTCTCTGTTGATAGCTCGATATGTGTTCCGCAGCCATCTTGTATTTTCTTGCGTGTGTGGGATTGTGGAATCTCTCTTATGACTGGATCTAGTTTCAAGAACTCTCTCCAGTCGATCGCAATTGAACCTCGTTTCAGTCAAGATTGAAACGGTCGACAGAGGTTGCATCATGGCATAGTCACTGACCTTGGTCACAATCTAGATCAAAATTCTCAGTGCAAATGGAGTATTACAAAAGTAAGAGCTGTTTAAGAAAGGTTACATGTGTTTTTGCAGTCGGTCATCTTGTACAATGTTCTCTACTACAGAAGCAACATGGTATCTCATTTTGGTGTATTATCTACTGTCTAATAGGTTTCAGATGTTTAAGTAAGGGTGCGAGATGGGATGGGATCTACGGGAGATGTACCCTGGTGTTTTCATTTATTATTATGTTATCATGGATTTCGATAATTTCTAAATGTTTGTAAAATTTGAATTTGGTAGTATTTCTTTTGGTTTTTAATATTTTAAATGAATCTTTATTAATATTACAATTATGGAATATGCATTGTTTAGTGTCAGCGGAGTTTTCAATGTTCTATTTTATAACATTGATGTGTTCTTTAAAGCATATTTTTAATTTTTTTTGGTTTCACTAATGTTGTGTGGTTACAACTACAGGAAAACTTATAAACCATCTTGTTTTTATCTGAAATGTTGATTAATCATTTTTGGATTGTGTTTATGTGGACTGGTACAATACATATATTAAATTGTTTGAATTTATTTTGGATCTTTTCAAAAACATTTTTGGCATATGGAACCTTACAGGATTTTGCTGGCAAACTAATGTTTTGGAATATGTTTGGTGTTCTATTATCTGATCTATCTAGCCATTTTAATAAGGTGGTTTTGGGTTAATTATTTAACAAGAATAGTTTGATACAGTAGAGCCTCGATTATCCGACTCAATTGGGGACTGGGGTTGGTCGGATAATTGAAAAGTCAGATAACCGAAAAGTATGAAAAAATCCATTATTAGTGTAGTATATTATTATATCCCATGTAATTAGTATATTAGTATATTGCTATTAACCTACTTCGTGTTGAATTTTCATTGATATTAAGCCTAACAAAAATTTTTTAAAATAATAATCGTCGCTNAAGGTGTGTAACTGAGGACTACTTTTTCTTTTTGGCAGTTTTTCTTTTGCTTACATGTAAGATTACTATCTTTCTTAATGAGAGCTTCTATTCTTTCTCTTCTGTAGCCGTGCTGTAAGGTTGTTCTTCAGATATACTGTAATATTAAACCACGGATGAAAAAAGAAATATTTTTAATGGCTTGGGACAACATTGTTCTTCCCCAATGCTTGATAAACACCTTGGAATACAGCTGTTCTTTTGCACCGACACCACTGTTACGACCGGAGAGCCTCATAAGAGGTTTGAATGTAACTTCCCAAGAGTATTGCAGATGGAAAACAACATTATATGCCGAAAAGGAGCAACGTACTAACAGGACGACTTTACTTTTCCAAAGACACATTAAAGAAATGAATACATTGATGATATTTTGCTTGCATGGGATGGCTCTGCAGAGGATTTAGACAAATTTAAAGAAATGAAGGAATGGCTCCAAAAAAATTATATAGTTCTCATAAAAGCTGATAAATCAAATGGCGTTGTACTCATCAAACGGAGCTTTTATAGAAACAAGCTACATGAGTGTCTTCTTGCCCCAGATAATTACTTGGAAACCTTACAACAAAGAATGAGGAGATTTACCCTTACTCTTTTAGCCAATTATCTGGAGATGAGAACTGCTACTTTACAGGCTCCCAGGACGCCAAGAATTTTGCCAAGAATTTTACAGGTTTTGCCTTTGTCAATAAAAAACTCGGTGGACTTGATCCAAAAACTGGAAAATCATGAATGAAGAATGGATGACAGTTTTGGATTATAAGGCATTATATCTGTCAATCAAGCTACCTCCATGCTTTTGTTCCCGGAGAGATTTTTTATTCGCTAATGTTAACAACACTTTCAAATACCACACGCAGATTTTGGAGTTAGCGGACTTGATTTGCGGACTTGTCACACGTCTTTCTTTGAGTTTGAGAATAAAACTTATCTACAGGGACAGGGAATACCAATGGGTATCCCCATGTCGTCAGTACTCTGAGTTGGTACTCCATAATCTAGAAACAATATCCTCCCTTCGTTACAACATGATATACTGGTATATGCGAGATATGTTGATGACATCTTTATTTTGTGGAAGGATAATTGCAGCACGAAATGTTTTATAGATTTAATAAACAGTAACCCATATGGTTTAACCTTGGAATTAGAACAACAAAGTAATATTAGAATTAATTTCTTGGATCTAACCATAACATTCATAGAGGGAGAAATCTGAACCAGCATATATCATAAACCGACATTGCTCCCTATCATTATCCCTAAGAATTCGGCAGATCCAGAGCATATCAAAATGGTGGTGTTTCGCTCTTGGATAAGGAGGGCACACACCTATTGCATGAACATTTGTGACGCTGTTAAGGAATTACAGTATATCCGAAGAACAGCCTTACAGCACGGCTACAGAAGAGAAAGAATAGAAGCTCTCATTAAGAAAGATAGTAATCTTACATGTAAGCAAAAGAAAAACTGCCAAAAAGAAAAAGTAGTCCTCAGTTACACACCTTTCCTTAAACTGTTGGTTAAGAGGATTTCCAAAGATAGGAACTTACAAATAATTTATCGACATAATCCCACTATATACAGGTTATTAAAGAATGACAAGGAAAGTTATAAACGTAATTCCTTAACAGGAATATACTCAATACCGCTAAGAGATCATAGGTTCAACTCTAATTTAGTGTATATAGGGGCAATGTTAAGAAATTTGAAGAAAAGAATGAATGAACATAAGCTATCGGTGAACAAGACCATTGACAGTATGATTCTTGCCACTTATGCCTAAGAACAAGGCATCACAGTTTTCTGGGACCAGGCCTCTATCATAAAAACCACTAGATCTAAACACGCAATAAAGTACCTAGAAAAATTGGAAATCCGCAGGGCACAGAAGAGCACGCAATGAATTAACTATAGGGATGCTGACGGGCTTTCGCCCGCTTGGAAATCTTTTTGTGATGAAGTAACTTAGTTCTATATAAAGGCTTAATCAAGCTTAAGATAACTCTTGATAAATAATAATTTATTTATTTTTATTATTTTAAAACATACCGAAATTTTTTGTGTGTAGTGCTTTTATTAATAACGTGCCACTTTTTAATATTTGTATAATCAATTATTTAAAATTTGCTTGTGTAATTTTTCGAATTCCACATTCAATTTTAGAGAAATAACTGAAGATGGACGCTTAATGCGTTTGAAAACGTTCTTATGTTATTAAAGAATTTTGCTGGACTT